>NW_023461594.1:0-24691 GCF_013731165.1 Rhagoletis pomonella
ATTTTTTCTATCTATCACAGCCCCCAATTATTTCAGGGTATCGTCGCCTATTATAAAATCAAAAGAAGTCAGCCCTGGTAGGGCATAAAACGTTAGCACAGTATCATTCCCCATACTGTGAAAAAATTGTCCACTAATTTTTTTGTTTATTGGAACGAGCCCTGCAACAGTTTGCACTGAAAAGGGTGGTTCAACCGGAGTTGAGCGGGGGGCTAGTTTGGGATTCACAAATTTTTGTTCGCCCCTGTGCCGACAAGGAACTTCAGGGTAATATTGTCTTTGGTTCTCCTGGGTAACTGCTACTTGCTTCCATGTTGTAGAGTCTTTGTTGTTTTGGAAGTCTTTCAATTGATGATGCTGGTCCTCTTTTAAACGCGTTGTTGCTTGCAGGTCGGTTCATGTAGTTTACCTGCTTAGACTGAATGCTGCCATCGATTTCTATTTTCTCCGCAGGTTTCGGAGCCGCGGGTCTGCCTGGGGCGAAGTGTTGGACTCTTGGTTTGACTGTAACTTATTGTATGGCACTCTGTTGTATCCTTGGCCAGCGCTTATGTTTGTCCAGTTACAACTGTTGCGGGCTCGAGGAGGTATGGCCGGCCTCTGGTGGTTTTGCAACAGGTTATTCGTAGGAGCAACAACCCTATTCACTGCATTCGTATGCACTATTGTATTTCTTAATGTCAGGTTTTGTATGTCAAGGCAAGCTGAGTACGTCTCTGGAAGTGGTTTTGGGGTCTGGACTATCAGCATGCGTGATAATTCCGGATTAAGACCCCTAATAAACACGTCAAGGGCCCTATTCCGGCATGCTTCTATAAGGCGGAAACCGTTTCCTGCGTATAATCGTCACATCTAATTTTGTTGACGATCAACGACAG
Source organism: Rhagoletis pomonella (assembly GCF_013731165.1). NCBI lineage: Eukaryota > Metazoa > Arthropoda > Insecta > Diptera > Tephritidae > Rhagoletis > Rhagoletis pomonella. Next base: position 879 of record NW_023461594.1, read on the forward strand.
TTGGTGGTTAACTGTCGCATAAAATCGTCTAGTTTGGAATTTCTTTGAGCCAACTGCTTTTACTGCTGTTCTAGCGACCGTAAGTCCTTCTTTTCAGCGTAGTGCAGTGATGGGACCTTTTTTTTTCTCAGTCCAGTCACTCTCGAAAACATTATATGTAACTAACGGCCCCTCCCCGGATTTTTTGCCTAACATGCTGAAGAATAGCCCTATACAAAGGTTTTTCCTTGATCACTTCCTAATCGGAAAGGATGCCTTCGACATTGTGTATCCATGGAATTTCCCTCAGAAGTTTGCAGCTCTTTGACACAGTCGGGGAGCTTGCCCATTTCCTTGAGGTCCTGTTCGGACATTGGCGCTCGGCTTTTCGCGACTGAGCTCCCTTGTTGAGCCACACTATTTGCTCCTTCTACACTTTCTAGCCTCCCGTCAATCCTGGTAAGGTTTTGATCTAGGATTGCGCTGCTAGATTCTATTCGTGCTAATCGAGCTTCTAATCCCAACCCATTTTTTCAATTCCCGTTAGACGCCCCTCCAATTTTCTAATCTGTTCGAGGAGAGCGTTGATTCCCCCATTTAGTTCATTTACTTTTGTTGTCAGTGCGTCCATTATCTCCTGTTTCAAATATGCACGTTTTCTTTATAAATTGTGTTTTTTTGTCTGCAATTTGCAAGTTTTATACGATCTGGTCACCGGGTAATGCCAGCAAGAATATTATTTTTTGTTTTGCACGGTTATTATTTTTTTTTTTGTTTCGGATCTTCGTCCTCGTGCTATGTATGTATTTGCTTTTTATGCAATCAGTTTTCGTTTAGAAAAAAAAGCAATCAGTCTCAATTTGAGTTGGAAGTCGGTTTCTTTTTTACGTTTTCAGAGTTTCCTGCAAAAAAGATAAGAAAGGAACCGCGATTAGATTAGTGAAACTTTTACCGTATTCTTATGTGTACGGCAACATGTACCAGGTTGGCGTTTCACGGCATATTAGTCTTTAAAGAAGAGTTTCAGTTAGGAAGGGCTGTGTCATCCTTTTTAGTCGTGAGCAATCAGATTGAAGGCAATCTACTAAGCCACAACTTACTTCACAACATAATCTTGTACCTATTGCAATTTCCAGTGTGTTCTTATGTGTACGCCGGAAATGCCGCAGAAATCGAAGAAGCAGTCTCCTGTGTGTTCTGATGTGTACCCTGGAGACACCACAGGCAGCTAATGCAGGAAAACAAGATATGTTAACCTATTGGCCTTCGATGAGGTGAGTATCTGCCTAGGAGTATAGGGTCAGGGACTCACCCTGTCATGTAATCGTGCCAGGATATTCAGTATTGTAAAGGTGTGGTCGTGGACGGTGTCACTTTGTTTTAATTTTCACTTTGAACAAATACTATTTATTTGTGTACCTCTTTGCTTTCGGGGTCACAGGTCCACTTACTATCATGTTATTCCTGGTTCGGTCGCTGATGACACGCCGGATATGACGTAGTAATTTACAGCTTTAGCCTGAGGTTCATTCGGGGTCACAGGTCTAAGCGAAAATTTATCACTCGGCTATTAGAGCCTTTAAGTTTTTTCGTTCTCACATTTTTATTGTTTCCTCGAATATACCCCTTCTGGGAAGAGGGGCTTTTATACTCTGTAGGGTCCTGAAAAGAATCGCACAATTAAGCTTATGTTATAAACCGGAGGGTCCCCCAGAAGGTGGTGAATGGCGGCTTCAAGGATATTAAATTATTTGGATGGACGATCCATAAATTATTTAGTTTGCTATTTGATTTTTATTGACTTCTTTGGTTTGGCCCCTTCTAGGAAGGGGAGCTTTTATACCCTGGAGTGCCCCTGGAGTTGGGGATCGCAGAGTTAAACTAATGTTATAAACCGGTGGATACCCAAAGGTAGTCAACGGTTTCAAAATATTTTGTTATGTGGATGTACAAGCCATAAATTTTATAAGCGCCTTCACATTCAACACTTCCACTTATCACAACACTGTTCATGACTTGTCACGACCACTTGAAAAGGATTCCAGCAGTTAAGAGGATCCTTTGCATTAGACCCCACAATTAAGGAGACCCTTCCTCAGAGACCCACACTTTCAGTGGGTCCCTGCTCGGGCGCCAGTCATCGATTTCCCATCAGTGAACTCGAAAAAGTTAAAGTTGGGCCCGCACGGCGGCTCCGGGTTGTCCTTTCTAAAATAAAAGACAATAATTAGTATTGTACAAGTGTATTTACCATCTACTCTCGCTGTCCAAAATAGAATGGCCACAATATATTTCTTAATACTATGACTTACTGTCTAACCGTCTGAATTAACTGCTGACGCTGCGCTTCCCATATATTCAATTATGCTAACGAATGTTCGATTATTTTTGCTGCGAGTTCAATTACCCGCACTGGTTATGCGCGCGTTTGGGGAAGAGCGGCGTCAGCTCTCCCGTCCTTTCTAAAATAAAAGACAACAAGCGGGCCCATGCGCAGACTGCGCAGACAGAGATACACAGTAAGCTCATCCCTCTTTGTAGCCACAGATAAAAGCAGACTGTTCTAATAGTTCGCGGAAATAGTAAACAGAATTATTCTTATAAACCCCTTATTTTTATTATACATATATTACGAAGCATGAATGAGATTTATAGTACATCAGAACTTATACTTATTAGGTACATAAAAACATTTTACAAACTGACTGATATATGAGTATCATGAGTTGAGGGAAACATGGTGTTACTTACAATATATCTTTGTATACAATATTTGAGGTTGAAAAAATATTCAGAATTAACCTTCTGACTAAATATTTTTTTAACAGAAACAATAATATCTGAGCTAAGGGAGCCGTGCGAGAGAGACAACTGCCAGTTTATCGAACCTTTAATTATTGAATTATGTGTGCGCTCACCACTGTCGTATACGTTGTATGCGATACTGCAGTCACATTAGTGCTTCAGTACAAAATATCTTTAGTGTGGCTTAACAATGGTAAATTAAAAACAAAAATAAAATTACAGATTTCTTGACTTCAGAGGTGTTATGACCATTAATATTACCTAACAACCACTCAGGCGACATCTGACTTTTCAAATGACACCTCATTAGTGGAATTGCTTACATAGAAAAGTAGAAAAAGGGAGACTAACAAAAAAACACCTTAGAGAAGTAATATATAAGATGTGTGCGCCCACCACTGTCGTATACGGTGCATGCGATGCTGCAGTCACAATGGTGCTTCAGTACAAAATACCTTTAGTGTGGCTTCACTATGGTAAATTAAAAACAAAAATAAAATTACAAATTTCTTGACTTCAGAGGTGTTATGACCATTAATATTACCTAATAACCACTCAGGGGACCTCTGACTTTTTAAATGACACCTCATTAGTGGAATTGCTTACATAGAAGATAATTAGTTTTGTACAAGTGTATTTACCATCTGCTCTCGCTGTCCAAAATAGAATGACCACAACATATTTCTTAATACTATGACTTACTGTCTAACCAGCTGAATTAACTGCTGACGCTGCGTTTCCTATATATTAATTATGCCAACGCATGTTCGATTATTTTTTTCATGGTTCAATTACCCGCACTGGTTATGCGCGTGTTTGGGGAAGTGCGGCGTCAGCACATTCACACAGGTATGTGTTATCCCTCGTATTAACTTGTTTGTGGTTTCTTGATGCTCTCTAAACACAAACGCGTGAAAGACAAACGGTCTAGCAATGCATGCTTTATTGATAAACTTAATACTTTAATTAAACATACTTATTATTAAAATTTCATTTTAAAAATACCACTGTGTCCTACTGTGATAGAAATATGTCATTTTAAAACTTGAATCATAGAAATCGACCCAGTACATCGGCTGTTTTGCTCTCACGTTTTTTTTTGGGGGTTTTAATTTTATATATAGTATAGATAACCCGGTCATAATATTTTTATTTAGGGCTCGCTCTTCATTTATGAGCATAGCACATTTAATATAAGCGGCGTAAATGCTTTTGATCATCTGTTTAGGCTGAGCAAAACACGTCGAGTTCAGGTGGCGAAAAAATTGTTCGATAGAGAAAATGGGAAAGTTGTTGAAACTGTGGAACTGAGCGGAACTTCTCAACTGTGCGTTTGTAGGACAAACAGTCAAAGGTTAGACAATAGTTGCGTTTGTTTACTCATTCCCAGTCAAATCCAGTAAAAGTTTTTACGAATTTTCAGGTTTTGACGTTTTCGTACGCAAAAACTTGCAAAGTAGGGGAAATTGAGAGAGCGATATGACAGTTGAAGTTTTTACTGTATTTTACTGGATAAATTTTTACTCGTAAAAATTGCCAGTACGAAAGACAGCTGATCGCATGTTGCTGGATGCAATTTAAACTAATAAGGAAACTGCTTATTTGTTTTTTATTGTTGAAATTGACAAAATAAACCTATATATATAATAATATATGGTTTTATTAGGAATTTGCTGCGAATAAACAAGCAATTTATCAGCTGTTCATGAAACTGGCAAATTATTACTGGATTTTCGTTCGCGTACATTTTTGGATATTTTTTCTATGGGAGCGAATTTTCAGAAATAAAGTTACTGGAGAGTTGCTGGCAAGTTACTGGATAATTTGTAAACAAACACAACTAATAGCTACATACACTGGCGGCAGAAATAATAGCCTCGCCTCACTTTGAAGAGTTTTGGCTTTATATCCACTGTTTAATATTTTTTTATTAAAGACTGGCTAGTTATACACCAAATACCAATTAATCCATTTTTCAAACTTTATACAAAAATTATAAAAATTCGACAAATTTTAACCAAACTTTTATTCAGAATTTTAGGAAACATTTTCGGTATGCAGTTTTGTAGCCCATTCAATTTTAATATAATAAGGGGCAAATTTTAAGTGGGTAGAAAATACCGTTGATTTTTGACAATTTTTTTTTGACGATGCAAGGCATTCTCTTCCATATAAAAAAATGGTCGAGCCCACTTTGTATGGGGAAGGATCATCCAATTGAAATTTGCACTTTATTGTACTAAAATTGGCTACCAAAAATGTTTCTAAAAATTCTGAACGTAAAATTTGCAAATTTCGTGAGAATTCGTTGAATTTTCATAATTTTTGTTCAAAGTTTGAAAGGCGGATGATGATGTTTGTTGTTTAACTACCTAGGCTTAAAAAAAAAACATATTAAACACAAAACAAACTAAAGAAATATAGCCAAAATTCTTAAAAGTACGACGAGTCTGTTATTTCGGCCGCCAATGTTTGTAAATCTTACGAAAGCGCCCAATGTGTCACGAATTAGGAACATTGTTAGAAACAAATCTGTGTCTTATTTAATTTAGGCATTCAGCTCAAGTACAAACCACACACCCGGTACGTGCTCTACAGAAATTCGTATAGAAATAAAAAAGATTAACAGCTGATTCACTCAAACTAATTTCCGATATTTTATCTTACCAAAGAATTGACAATAGAATCTATCATACCGGTGCCTAAAACTATCCTACTTAATTGCGCCGGCAAATTGCGCTCTGCTATCACTAGCAGTAGTGAAGACGCTATAAAGGAGCTGTTAGATGAAGATAAACATAGGGAGCTGCGAAAACGTTAAAATTTTAAACTAAGATAAGTGCATAGTACACTTAGGCCTACCTGCTTTCGAACGAAGTATATCTAGTATTACAAAAATACATATGGGTCATTCCATACAATATTTACACCTCAATATATTTTTTTTTGTGAAATATAATCTTTTACATTCTTTATCGAAAAAAGAAGACACCTATTTTTCTCGTCATGATATTCGAAAATCTCTAACACAAAAATTCCCGAAATTTTGAACTCACGGAGAAGTATCTTTTTTTAATTGTTTGCAGTTAATAAACTATTTGTCGGAGAAAATCAGTTAAGGTATCAAAATATGCGTACTAACCTCGGTTTTCCATGAGAGTGTGAGATAAATTAAAATAAAAAAATGTTTGCATTAAAAAATCGCATTTTTTAATTTTTTATGTTTTTATTAACTTTATCATGTTTGATTTTTATTTTTTTCAACCTGAATAGTTGTCAAACTTTATAGAGTAAGCTGAAACAATTTGTGAATGGAAACACCAAAACTGTAGAAGTTACGAGTTTTTCATACCTGCGTACATAAACTTTAGTATAAACTTTATTATTCTTATTTCTTGCGTCGGTTTTATGTTCGCTTATTCTAACACCAAGAGCGCGCTTCGTTGTGCCTATGTACATATATTTTATTGCATGCTTCGCTAGCTTTACCATTGCATTTGATTTCGTAAACCACGTTATGTTGTTGTTCTTTATTTATTTCGCCTTTTGTTTTCCTAAAAGTTCTATTGATCGCTCTATGTGGTCTATGTGCAAATGTTATGTTTTTGGTTTGGATGCTTTTTCGTATTGTTTTACTGTTTGTTAATCTTTGTATATATGTGACGCCTGTGTATCTTTTGTTGTTTGTAGTTTCGGGTTGAGTATTGAAATGCGCAGCTTTTGGCATGTTTTTCGCTGTTGCTATTAACCTCTCAACAGCTTTGTGTGGATACCCGTTTTTATGCAATGTATTTCTAATTTTCCTGCTGTTGTCTTTTCTGAATTCCTGGTCACTTAAGGCGTAGATTTTCTTAATGAGGTTGATGACTGTATTCTTCTTTTGCGTCCACGGATGGTTGGAATGATAATTGATCATTCTGGAGGAAGCTACAGTTTTCGCATACGAATTCATTTTTATTACGTTATTTGAACGGTGAATTTCTACGTCTAGGAAGGCTAACTTGTTTCCGTCATCTACTTCAGTGGTGAATTGGATTTTACAGCGTTGCGAATTAAAAACTTTTAAGATTTCTTCCACATCATTTTTCCTTACGATAGCGAATATGTCATCTACATACCTATTTATGTATTTGATATATACAGTGACGGGCAAAACTGTAACAAGGTGTAACACCTTTTACTTCAGCCATCGCTATCTTTCCAAGTTCAACGACATTCATACTTTTGTTGTATATTCTTGTTGGTACATCCCTACTCCCTCTCTCATAACGATTTGAAGTCAATACAACGACAATAAAAAAACCAGCAGACAAAAATGTAAATTAAGGCAGATGTTACAGTTTTGCACTCATATCTTTTTAAGAATTTTAACGAAAAAAAAGAACTACTAACACAATGTTCAGCACCCTTTTGCTTGCTTCAGTTCCTGGATTCGATTTGACATACCTTATTTGTATCTCTGTAAAAATTCTGGATGTATATCCTCCCATATATCCTTAGTTTGCTTTCGCAGCTCATGTACTCGATTTTACGGACTTTGATACTTATTAAGCTGTGCTTTTAGTTGGTTTCGCAAATTCTCGATGAGATTCATGTCCGCGGATTATGGAGGTCATTTTAAATTAGCAAATTTTTGCTTTTGTATCCTGGCTTAGCGAACATGTGAAACACACAGTTTTGAGTGATTTTTCAGCAGAAACTCTAATTTTTTCGACTACATCTTGCAAATTTTGTTGAAATATGAACAGATACTGTTCCTTGCGCATAATGCGTACTAACGGACAAACAAAATTTTTTAAATACAACCCCAAACTATTATTGTCCGACCACTGTGATTCACTGTTGCCTTACATGATGCGCTTAATTTGGGTCTTTGAACCAATACCATGCCTGGCCATCTGATTGAAAGCGATTAATTTAGTCTTTTCAGACCAACTAACCTTTAACTAAATTTTAAAAATGTATTTTTTATTGCATTCTGTAAGGCCTAACATATCCCAATAGGCAACGGTCCGGTTTTCGTGCGATGCAGCAAAATGCTGCCACACTCGCACATGTGTTTTGATCAAATTTGCTTTTTTCTTCTTTATGATGCCTTTGCGATCAATTTGGGAATTCTTCGCCTCGCTGCCTATTGATTTGCGTTAAAGTTTAATACCTTAAGAGCTTCTGTAATAGTGGCTGCATCGCTACTTGCTGCTAAGTTCACAAGATATCATACCGTAATATTTTTTGACAGACTTCCTTAACATTTTCAAGTAGCAAATTCCACAATTTTTTGCCACTTTTCGTGCGGTCCCGCCTTTCCGCAGTAAATCTATTATTTACATTAATGGTTCCTGATTAACTATATTATTTACTGGTGATAACTTCTTCAATAAATTACAATACAGAAAAAAGTCATCTGACTTTCAACTAAGTAAGAGATAACTGTCAAATGCAAAACTGAGAGTGATTGCAAACCTGTAACATCTGCCTTAATTTACATTTTTGTCTGCTGGTTTTTTTTATTGTTGTTGTATTGACTTCAAATCGTTATGAGAGAGGGAGTAGGGATGTACCAACCATGGTTGCCACTCGCCAACATTTTTTTCTACCAAAATCTCTTAAGAAAAGTTACCAAAAGTTACCAAATCTTCAATTCTTCACTTACAGCCCGATACTATGCACTTAATAAATTCAATATTTTTATAATTTGTCAATTTTTGGTTATTCATCAAGAACTCCAGTTCTAGCACAGAAGTTTAAATCTATTTTCTTAATAAATTTTCAAGATTGAAAATGCTATTACAATTATAATAATTTTTTTTATTAGAAAATATTTTTCTATCAACTAATTAATGCATGTGCCGTTATTCTCATTTTCGTTGTTGGTGTTTCCGACAGGGTAGGAGTATGATGTAATGTGGAACGATTTTCCATCATCCCTTGTCAAATTTGGTTTGGAGACAAACCGGTTTCGGCGTTGTGCCATTTTCAGTGTAATTTTTCGTTCGGAATGTGCCGATACTTGGACCTGCGACTCACGGAATAATAGCACCGGCACACAAAAAAAAGTGGCGGATGCTTTTAACCGCCCATTTGACTCGTACAAAATTTCGAGTAAATTGCGGAAATGGCTATTTTTATACCTTTCATGAGCATAAAATGGTATTATAACTTTGGTCCGATGTTTGTAAGTACCAGAACAAAAAGAGATAGACCCATTAAAGTGTATACTTTTATGATCAGAACGTCGAGCTGAGTTGATTTATCCATGTCCGTCTGTCCGTCTGTTTGTATGCAATCTAGTCTCTCAGCTTTCGAGATATCCGGATCAAATTTGGTAGGTGGATGTATTTTTATAATGTATTAATCATTTGTCGGAACCGGAAGAATCGGACCACTATAACATATAGCTCCCTTACAACTGATTGTTCAGATATAAAATTTTTCGTTATAACTCTTCCATTTATATAGCTAGGAACAGGAAATTCCGCACAGTTTTCAATAATTATCAACAGAAAACTTACAGTGAAAATTAAAAAGATCGGATAACTATAACCTATAGCTCCCATACAACTGATTGTTCAGATATGAGATTTTTCGTTATAATTCATCCATTTATGTAGCTAGGACCATGAAATTTCGCGCTGTTTTCACCCATTATCAGCAGAAGACTTACAGTGAAAATAACGAAGATCGGGTCACTATAACCTGCAGCACCCCTACAACTGATTGTTCAGATATGAGGTCTTTTATCATATCTCCTCCATTTATGCAGCTAGGAACATGAAATTTCGCACCATTTTCACTCATTATTAACAGAATACTTACAGAATAACAAGGATCGGGTGACTACAACATATATCTTCCATACATCTGATTGTTCAGATATGGGATTTTACTGTAAAACTCTTTTATTTGAACAGCTAAAACCGATAAATTTCGTAAGATATTTTATAAATAATAATACAAAGTCTACTGAGAAAATCGTCAAAATCTATGCTGTATAAGCTTTATCTCCTATAGCACGGATTGTTCAGATACCAGTTTTTGCGATATATCTCCTTTATGTAGGAAACTAAACCCAATAAATTGTGTTACCGGTTTACATACCGATCACATAGCAGTGAAAATCACTTAGATTGGTGCCATATAAAGTATATCTTCCATACCTCTGATTGTTTAGATGCGATTTTTTATATAAGTATGTAACTCCTCTATCGATGTATGCAGATGTATTCAAAATCAGTAATCTGTCAAACTAAAATTTGCAGATGTTCATGAAAGGTATGAAGCCTTCGGCATAGCCGAAGACAGCGCTGCTCTTACTTGTTTTTGCTCTTTTTTGCTCTTTCTTCGGTTTTTCATAATTTATTGTACGTCGAAATATATGCCGCTAGGTGTCGAAATACATGTCGGTAGGTGGGTCTGGTAAAAAGCTCGCGACATTTTTTTTGCCGGAGTAATCAAAACGATTTATGGACCTTACCAAAAATTGCCAGATGGCCAGTATTAAAATGTGAGAGGGTAGAATTCAAAATTTATCGCAAAAATTCGAAAGTTCTTTTAGAAGTGCAGCCCTTGCACTATGGGAAATTTTGCCCTATTTTGTGGCCAAAATTCTAAATGTTGAAATATCAATTTAAAACTTGGCCCAGTAGTAGGACTAGAAGTAGTGGCCTTGCCGCGCAAAAATTAACCCGTAATGGTCACACCTCCAAAAAAATAGCGTAATGGTCACACGGGTTCCAGTGGACCCCAACCCAATAAACAGATGCATCGTACGTTCTATTTTAAATATCGACTCGAGTCCTCCACTGACCTGAAGTTTAAAACTTTCTCCTTGTTATCTGATAGGTTTTTTTTTCCAATTTTGGAATTATAACACCGTGAATTATTTCATAAAACTCATGATTTTGTACCAAGTAGTTACCTAAGAAAAATTATAATTTCTTTAATATCGCACAAAATCGCAGCATAAGATTATGGGCAAATAAGAGATCGGGGACTATTCTACCGATTTATGATGAGTTTTCTTAAACGTTTTTAAACATTTTTTTAAAACACTAAATAAACCTTTTTTTTTAATTGTACAATTTCACTTTAAAGGCACTTAAATGCGGAAGTTTCTTTGGCACAAGCTCTAAGCTATAATACTCGGTGAATATTCTGCTAACCATCACTCTTTCTTTCTACTTTCCACTTTGGAAAAGCAGCAAATAGATTATGAGATACACGCATTTGAAAGTGGCAAATCAAACTACACATTTTTCGTTTACAGAAAACTTCGAAACTATCTCTTTGAGGGTTACCAAATCAACGGTAAGTAGATTTATTAAAAACCAGAGTATACAGTTTTTTACTCTGAAGTATTCTCTGTAAGATAACACAAAAAAAATTAATTTCAAGCAAGTCAATAAATTGACATTTGGCCATTAAATAGGCTCAAATTTACCATAGTGCCTTGGTGCTGCCACTGTTATTCAAATATTTCCAGTATTCGAATATTAGATGACTCTAATTTAATCGAAGTAATTTTGTAGAAGTGTCAGTAGTGCTGCCACTGAAACTCGAAGGGTTTTTATAATTACGCACATTCAAAACATAATGCATTTCTTTCTAGTAATGCAAATAGATGTTTAGTTGCAAAAGTTACCAAAATGAAATAAAAGTTACCAAGTTACCAAACCGTTTAAAAGTTACCAATTTTGGTAAAAAGCTACCAATTGTGGCAACCATGGTACCAACAAGAATATACAACAAAAGTATGAAAGTCGTCAGAACTTGGAAAGATAGCGATGGCTGAAGTAAAAAGTGTTACACCAAGTTACAGTTTTGCTCGTCACTGTATGTCCTTAGTTTTAAGTTCAGCGATGCTGTCGTCAAGTATTTTATCTAAAACAATGTCGGCTACAATTGGCGATAAGGGGTTCCCCATTGGCATTCCGTGAACTTGTTGATAGTATGTTCCATCATATAAACAGTAATTGTTATCTCTCAGGCAGAATTCTAAGGTCGTTAAAAATTGTTTTCTTGTGATTGTGGTATGGCGTTGCAGTGAACTCCATTGTTCCATAATTGTACGAATGACGAATTGAACGGGTATATTCGTAAAAAGGGATACCACGTCTAATGAAACAAGGATGTTTTTTAATCTGTCTTTAAATATAAATATTGAGGTGTAAATATTGTATGGAATAACCCATATGTATGTATCAGGATTGTTGCGAACATTCGCATTCGCGACCGCGGAGCTTCCGCATTAGTTTTAACATTCGCATTCGCTTTAGCATTCGCAATAATCAATGCGGAGCTTTTGCGAATGCGAATATTGTGCAACTGCACTGGTCAAACGTTTACATATCTGGCAGACAAAACGACACATTTTTTTTGCTACGTTAAAACTGTTAAAAAGTCAAAGAGTAAGACATGAACCAAAAATACAAGATCACGTAAGAACGCGACGTTGTATTTGTAACTGGTTTTGATAAAAAAGTTTGCGAAAGCGGGTTCGTCAGCTGAGCGTTTGTTTACATCACAAGCACCACTATTTTACACTTTTATTCAAGTAAAGAAGAGTTAATTCAACATGACAACACATTTTAAAGCATTTTGTTGCATCATTATACCTAAATTGTGCGTTTAAAGTGGCTGACAATAATTTTGGCTAATTTTGGTTTTCGTTGTTTTCTTTGCTTTGTTTACTTTTCGCTCGTTTTCCGATGAAACAAGATGACGTAGAACCCGTTAAAAAAAATCGATCATGTGTCTTTCGTTCATGAGAGTAAGATTCTTCAATAGGTATTTCCAGCGGAAATGTTCAATGTCTAGCTATAAAGAGAATCCCTATATGGGCGTTAAAAGATAACCTTTATTTAGGTAAGAATTATGTAACTATTGAATATTATTTGCCAAAGGTCTGTTGAAAAAACGGGATGCATCGCTAGCGGTGAGTAACTAATTGAGACTGCCTGCACCTAGGAAAAGTCGAGCTCAGCTAATTAAAAAAGGAGTTACAAGCTATTCATTACAGGTCAACCTTTTCAAGAAGTCACCATGGAACTAAGCAGATATGAGGCCTTCATCGTCTGTGATTCCAATAATTCAAATTATTATAAAAAAGCACCCCGCTTTTTAACAATAAAACAAGATTTTAAACTTATTCGGCTGGCAGAGACGACTTCCAAAGAGAATTTTCTTAAAAATTTTCATTCCTAGAAAATTTCAATTTATTTGCCGTATCGACCTATTTAGAACCTTGCTATAAGCACACATTTTTCAAACTAGTCACAGAAGAAAGGATTAAAAATGTGATACAAAAACTAAAACGCTGATGACGCTACAAATTCTGAACTACCAAAGGAATGAGAATGAAGAAATTTTTGGAAAGCAATGGTGTTTAAACAACGATCTTGCCATGATGCTAGATTGTGAAGATGATAGTCAGGAGGATACATCCGATATGTGCAGCCCCGATGTAACTCTCAAAAAGGAATTATTGCACTGAAAAAATATATATATAACTGAAAGTTCTCTCAACTGGTGCAGCGTCAATCGAAAAGAATTTAAAATTTTGTCAAGTCTCAAGTTTTTCAAGTTTGTCGCCTCGGGCGAGTAGTTATTAATGGCGCAGGTTTGATTTACGACCCTTTAAGAAACAGGCTGCAACCCGAAAAGGCGGCAACATTACTTTTTATTAAATACAATGTTCCAATTTTTAACTTCAAGTACTAAAAAAACATTATTTAAAATTACTAACTTTTTCATTTTTATATACCTAACTTAGGTAACCTACTCACCTAAATTATTTCTTAAAAATACTTGACATTCGCATCCGCATGCGCGGATGTTGGCTTTTAAACATCCGCATCCGCATTCACATCCGCGGATGTTTAAAATTCCACATTCGCAACATCCCTAGTATGTATACAGCATTCTGTGGAAACATATGTATGGAAGTTAAAAAAAAGATGCAAAAAAATTAAGTCAAAAAATATATTTTCTGGTTCAAAGAAGTTCATAATACTAGTGGCAGAAGTAAAAGAAGCGTCTTATTTCGACCAGTTTTATCTATATTCCTATTGATTATTCATTTCTAGCAGGCCCGGCGAACTTCGTCCCGCCCAAAATTAGATTTTTAATTTAATAATTTTGGTCCAACATTTTCTCAATTATAGGCTACCAGAAAACTCGCTAGGTGGCGTCGTATTTATGAACTGATTTCGTTCAAATTCAAAATGTGTGCTACCTCCATGATGAGAAATAGGCTGACTTCCAAAACGTTCCAATACAATGTTTGGATACTGTTCTACTGCGGTATTTAAACTCTTTGCATATGCAGAGTAGCGAAACATTGCAACCATATACATTGCATATTTGGAATATTTAATAAAACCATAATCATCATTTCGGAATTTTGCATTTTTAAAACACCAATGGTAACCAATAACAAACGAAGCATCAACTTTGTTTCTGATGCGCTGATTGCGCTAGCAATGCGTTTCGATAACTTATCGGAGGGTTTTGGAAAAGTGTACATTGTCAACCAATTGTAGTTCGGCGTTATGGAACATTAAACTTTGTACGTATGCAATGCAGTTGATGTTTTGGAAGTCAGCCATACGTATGCAAAAAATAGACCCGCTAGGTAGCGCTGGAGTCGAGTTATTTATAAAATTCTTATTTATGAATTAAGTTCTTTTAAATTTAAAATGTAAGCTACCAGCATGATGGAAAATATGTTTACCAAAAATAGACCCGCTAGGTGGCGCGGGAGTCGAGTTATTTATAAAAGTCGTATTTATGAACCGATTTCGTTGAAATTCAAAGTAACGGAGTCGAGTTATTTATAAAAGCCCTATTTATGAACCGATTTTGTTAATGCAAATTCGAAACTTTATTACTTTCATGATGATTTTTTTTTTTTCATTCTAAACATATATGTGGGAATAGATACGGACAAGGTAGCAACGCTACGGCGAAGTGAACTCAACATACGAACGGACGAACGAGACAAAAACCGAACGGACAGCAGAATCGAGAGTCGCTAGCCGGACGCGGACGTTAAAACACGCTCGAAATGTCGCACTAAAAATAACTCTGCCTATTGTTAGAATTACAATGAAATTACTTAAAACTATTACATAAAATTAATTAAAACTATTATTTAAATATTGAATGTATATACTCGTTATTTCATATGTGAATATAAATAACACATATGTGTATTTGAACTGAAATTGTGTGTGTGTCGTGCGTTTTATTTAAGCGGAAAGACGACGACTTAGCCGAAGTAGCGGCATAAGTCCTACAAATAGGGACGTGACCGGAATGTGAACTTTGTGCCAAGAAAGAACAATTAAATAATTTTTTTTCCCCTATTGCGAGGAAAACGTGCGAAATCGCGTAATACGATAAAAGCATATATGTATATGTGAGCATACAAAAATTTAAGTGTGGTAGTGTGTAGTATGTGTGTGCGAGTGGACAAAATGCGTATTAATGCATTTAAAAAATATTTAATTTAAAGAAAAATCAGCGGAAGTGTGGACAAAGTGCGAGATAATGCACTATAAGTGAATACATGCACATACATAAGTGGCTTTAGTAACAATTTTAAAGCATTTGGTGGTACAGTACAGTATAGGTATGTACGTACGTAAGTAAATATGTATGTACATATTGGCATTCAAATTTACGAAGTTGTGTTTGAATTCGCGAAATAGAAGGGACGCCAATTGAGCGTCATAACGGCTGTTTGAAAACGCAGTCGCACAGCGGCGTTAACTGCCAAAAACGACGCAGAGACAACGAAGCTGTAAAGTGACAAAAGTGTAGCAACGACAACAGAAGCTGTAAATACAAATACGAGCGTCAACAAAACACATGGATGCAAAGTCAAGAACGAAACGAAATTATATAGCACAATTTGTAGAGTGAAATAGCGACAGAAAAAGCAGCAAGGCTAAAAACAAAAGCGTAGCAGAGGCGAAGCAGTAAACACAAAGCCGAAGTAAAGTAAATGCAAATATAAATACGAACTGAAGTAGAGTCAACAGAAGCACAAATTTGCGGTCGTAAAACAGCTACAACAGAAACAAATAACAAATGACAGAAACAAAGTAAAATTGCTAGGATGAAATAGCGACAACACAAGCAGTGACACAACGATACGACAGAAGCAGTGAATATCGAAGCAAGAGTGAATCGGATATAAATAAAAAGTAAGCAGCGGAAAAAGTCGACATACGAAGCACAAAAGCAACCGTTCGCGAGTAAAAGCAGAAGACAGACAGCAATATCAGCAAACATAGAAGAGAGGGAAACCATCAGCCTGTATAGTAAGAAATATTCTAATAAGAAATTTTCATATTTATTATATTCTTATGTTATTATTATTTGTAAGTAAAGACAATTAATTCAAAATAGAAACAAGTGAAATAAGAGCAATGACGGTTGACGAGTTAAGGGCAAAATTGAGAGAGCTCAATTTGAACTCAAGCGGACTAAAAAGAGACCTACAAAATAGAGTTATGGTACATTTTAATAACAATGAAGCAAACAATCAAACTGACGACACGAGTGACGACGAACGATCATACACTACAGTCCGTAATGCCGCGGCAGAGGCATCACGAATGCAAAGAGCAGAAAGGGTTGCTTTCACACTTCGCGACATTAAAGATAGTGTATCCGCTTTTACAAGTGACAATTCAATTGACGTCAATCATTGGATTATTGAATTTGAAGACGTTGCTGATACAGTGGGCTGGAATGAGCTGCAAAAGTTTGTGTATGCAAAACCACTTTTGAAAGGTGCTGCTAAAATATTTGCCCGTGGTTTGGTAGGAGTTAGGGATTGGTGTACCCTAAAAAATGCGCTCATTGATGAATTTGGTGAAAAAATATGTGCCGCAGAAATTCACCGTGCTTTGAGAAATAGGCGTAAGCAATTCAAAGAAAGTTTGAATGAGTATTTATATGTACTAATAGAAATGGGTACACCTATTGCACTCGACGATCAAAGTATTATTTCATATTTTGTGGATGGAATTCCAGATGCTAGGGCAAATAAAACAATGTTATATCAGGCAAAAAACTTACGAGAATTAAAAGAACAATTGCGCGTGTATGAGAAAGTAAAAGGGCTCCACTATTCGTTAAATAAGTCAGGTGTACCTCAAACTTCTTCTGCAAGTGCAGGTGACGCTAAAGATAAACAAAATAGTTCGAAAAAAAGTTTGCTATAAATGTAGCAAGGAGGGTCATATAGCAAGATAAGGTCAAAAAGAGAATACGGTTAAATGCTTTAAGTGTAAACAAACCGGACATTTTTCATATGAATGTAAAGAAAAGCCAAAAGATGTAAAAAGTGAACCAATGAGTATGATAGAAGACGGTAAAGCGGGAAATATTGCAACAAAAAGAAATGGTTTCTATTTTTTGGACATAACAATAAACAATTTTACTTTTTCTGCGTTGGTAGATACTGGTAGCAAATACAGTGTAATGAGGTATGACACGCTTTTGATGTTAGGTGACGTAGAGCTAGGAAATCAGAAACTACATTTGAGCGGAGTAGGTAATAGCCAACTCACGACATTGGGTTGCTTCGATGCCGAAATCAATGTAGATGAGGTATTTCTGGAAGTGTTATTCCATGTTGTAAGGGAGAAGGACATACCTGCAGTAGCTGCGGTTGCGGTAGAAAGTAAAGAAATCAAGAGTGATGTTAGGCTAGATGTGACAGATGATGCTGCGGTATCAGTCGTACCTGTTGCTGCGGTAAGAGGAAGCAATATCACTTCTTTGGACGAGAAGAAATGTAATGAAGCGGATGTAAGGAATGGTGGTTCCGAGGAAAGCATGTTTTAGTTAAAGGAATTTGAAACGTTGTGTTTAACTACAGATTTGAAAGAAATTGACGAGCGTCAGAGCGTAGATTTGTCGAATACCAGTAAAGAAGATGCCCGGGAAATTGAAGTCCTAATAGGAAATTATGAGCCCAGGAAACCAGAAAGTTCCCCAATAGAAATTAAACTTATTTTAACGGATGAAGTATCGGTTTATCAGCGCCCATGTAGATTATCGTTGGCAGATCAGAAATGGGTAAATGAACAAGTGACTTCTTGGCTAGAAGAAGGTATTGTGCGGAAGAGTACATCGGAATATGCGTCTCCGATAGTACTAACGACCAAAAAGAACGGATCAAAGAGATTATGCGTAGACTATAGGAAAATAAATGAGAAAATAATAAGAGATCATTTTCCGATGACAGTAATTGATGAAGTACTGGATAGACTATACGGTGCTTATGTGTTCACGACTTTAGACTTAAAAGACGGATTTTTTCACGTTCCTATAGAACCAGATTCTAGGAAATATACCTCATTCGTTACGCAAATGGGACAATACGAATTTTGTTCCGTTCCGATTGGCATTTCGAACTCGCCTGAGTTACGTCAACTCTACCGCCAACTTACATTCCGGCTATTAACTGGGCCAGGTAGTAACAGTATAATATTTCTTACCATGCACTTTTCAAAATTTAACATAATTGCACATGATTTCGCAATTATCCAGTTGCGAAATCAATGGATAAGCAAAAATAAGTAGAAGTACATAATAAGCATAATATGTAAGAAATACATATTAATCAAAATAAACCTAGAATAAGCTTAATATTGTTATAAATAATACTGTTAGCTTGTACGTAAGGGCAGTTCTGAAGAACCAATAAAGAAGTGAAAAGCAAATTTAAACTTTGGGTTTTTTTTATTGAGCTGAAGCTCAACATCCGTAATTCCTGCGTTGTTCTGCAGGTGTATTCAAGCGATTTTTCACGATTTGTTGAGAGACGGTACGGTGATTGTCTACATGGACGATATCGTTACCCCGGCTAAAGATGAAGCCGAGGGTATACAAAAACTTAAGGTGGTTCTGAGACGTGCAAGTGAAAGCGGGTTGAATATACGATGGTCAGGTCAAAATGCCAATTTTTTAAAAGGCAAATATATTTCTTAGAGTATATCATAGAAAATGGAAGAATATTGCCGTCAAGCGAGAAACCAAGGGCTTTTGAAAAGTTTCCAATACCGTCAAGTAAGAAAGAAATTCAACGGTTCTTAGGACTTACTTCATTTCTTAGACGTTTTGTACGAAATTATGCGGTGGTAACCAAACCACTTACAGATTTACTAAAGAAAGACGCGAAATTTGTTTTGACTGACGAAAATTTAATTGCTATTCAAGAGTTGAAAAACGCGTTAGTGAACGCACCAGCTTTGAAATTATATAATCCGACGGCGTACACGGAAGTTCATGCGGACGCATCGAAATATGGCTATGGTGCAGTATTACTGCAGAAAGATGGAGAAGATCAGCAATTGCATCCTATAGAGTGCATGAGCCGGAAAATAACATCGACGAAAGAAAAGTACAGTTCCTATGAACTCGAAGTCTTGGCAGTTATTGAGGCAGTAAAGAAATAGACAATTTACCTTAGGGACTTGAAATTTAAAACTGTGACGGACTGCAATGCTTTTGCATTGACAATGAGTAAACGTGATGTGACAGACAGAATAATGAGATGGGCAATGTACCATCAGGAGTACGACTACACCGTAGAACACAGAGGAGGAACACGCATGAAACATGTCGATGCCCTTAGCCGTGTATATTGTTTAATAATCGAAGACTCGCTAAAGATCAGATTACGGGAAGCACAGGCGGAAGACGAGTGGATTAGGGCTGTTAAGAAATTGTTGGAGAAAGAACAGTATTAAGATTACTTTTTAAGATATGAAGTTTTATATAAGGATCCCGTTAAGGAACTTTTAGTAGTACCTTCTTCAATGGAAGACGAAATCATACGTCTAGCACACAATCAAGGCCATTTCGCAACCAAAAGGACTCAGGACATGGTCGAAGTTTTATTTTATTCCGAAATTGAGCACTAAAGTTAGTAAAATCATAAAAATGTTGCGGAGAATACATAGTAATTGAAGCTAAGGCAGGAAAAAGGAGGGTTTATTAAATCCGATTGATAAAGCTCGTGAACCTCAAGGTACTTATCACATAGACTATGTTGGCCCATTGGCCGAAACTCGCTAAAAGTAAATACATATACTCGCTGTGATAGATGGCTTTACAAAATTTGTTTGGTTGTATCCAACCAAGTCTACAGGTGTTGAAGAGGTAATAGACAGGCTGAAGAAACAGTGCGCGGTTTTCGGTAATCCAAAACGAGTTATTACAGATAGGGGAAGTGCATTCACCTCGACTGCATTCAAAGCGTATTGCGAGCAAGAAAACATTCAGCATTTATAGATTGCGACGGGGGTGCCACGAAGAAACGGGCAAGTGGAAAGGGTCCACAAAAAAGTAGTCCCAATGATCTCAAAGCTATGCCACAGTGATCCAGCTCACTGGTATAGTCACGTCGAAAAAGTTCAACATATTTTAAACCGTACAGCTCCAAGAAGTACGAAAGCATCACTTTTCAAAGTTCTTACGGGTTAGAAATGCGCAGAATTGATTATCCGGACTTGAGAGAAATATATGACGAATTAACAATAGAAGACTTGCACTTAGAGAGAAACACAGTTAGAGAAAAAGCTCAAGAAAACATAAATAAAATTTAGACAGAAAATTTTAAAAAATTTAACAAAAAACGGAAGAAAGCAAGAAAATATAAGGTGGGAGAACTTGTTGCGATAAAGAAAACGCAGTTTGGAACAAATACTAAGCTAAAACCCAAGTATCAAGGCCCATACGCGATAACCGCTAAGTTAAGCCATGGGAGATATGAGGAAAAAAGATAGGGAACGACGAAGGACCGAATAACACAAGTACAGTATGCGAATTCATGAAGCCCTGGAGTTCGTCATTCGGGTCGAATAACACATCAGGATGGCCGAATGTGGGAATAGATACGGACAAGGTGGCAACGCCACGGCGAAGTGAACGCAACATACGAACGGACGAACGAGACAAAAACCAACGGACAGAAGAATCGAGAGTCTCTAGCCGGACGCGGACGTTGAAACACGCTCGAAATGTCGTACTAAAAATAACTTTGCCTATTGTTAGAATTACAATGAAATTACTTAAAATTCATTAAAACTATTATTTAAATATTAAATGTATACACTCGTTATTTCATATGTGAAAATAAATAAAACATATGTGTATTTAAACTGAAATTGGGTGTGTGTCGTGCATTTTCTTTAAGCGGAAAGACGACGACTTAGCCGAAGTAGCGGCTTTATGTACATACATAAAATGAGAGCCGTTTTCGTTGTTCGGACTAAACTCAAAAAACCAGTCAATTGTCGGAGGTTATACCTTGCATATATTCCTATTATAGCCCATTAGACAATACGCTGGTGGCGCTGGAGTAGAGTTAGTTATAAAAGTCGTATTTATTAACCGATTTCGTTCAAATTCGCAAAGTGAGCTACCTATATGATGAAGAATTCGTTTCCTAAAAATGAACCCGCTGATGCTTTCCATTGCCAGACAACCGGTCAGGTACGAGCATGATTTTTAATTTCGACAAAACTCAAACACATTGTTTGTTGGTCCAAATAATGAGACACGTATTTTTTCTTTTGCATCGGAAAAATTTTTCGGCCGAATTAAACGCGATTTTGCTTTTCAGGCAAAAATCGAATTTTCGAATTGACAGTGAGAATGTTTTTTTAAAATGACCATAACTTTGTCAAAATTTAATAGATTCTAACAATGTTTTTACTCAAATGTCAGTAGTTCTTGTCACTTCAAGATAGAGTGATATAATTATTGATTATCATTATTTAAAATTTTTTATTTAACAATAAACAAAAAGTGCAAATTTTTTTTTAAACTTAATTTCTCAAAAAGTGTATTTTTTTTTCTCTCAAACTTTTTTACCGGGAAAGAGGCACTTTGAACTACAATCAACCCAAATCTCTAATAGCGAAGATTTTTTTTCTGAGTTATGATATTTTATAGAAAATATACGTTTTTGTGGTACATACTACAATATTCTTATATTGTTTAACTAAATGGAACATATGTGTCTAATATATAAGCAAAAAGTACAGCCGTGATCATTTTTTGTGTATCAAATAGATATTAGAACACACTTTCCACCATACAGTTTCGAAATACAAAATCACATTTTCCCGCTTTTTATAATCGAATAATAGAGGCCTATTCGATTAGCCGTTTTATTTAGCTGCACTTTTCTAGTATAATGCTTAATTCGGAAGGAGTTTTATTCATCATCAACGAACCTTTTTCGTTTAACACCATCGCGAGATTAAAAAACGATTTAATATTTCCATTTCAAAATAATCTAAAGATGGTAAGGTTTCACAAAAAAAAACACAGTTTTAAATATCCGAGTTATCTAATATATAAATATATATACGTATATCCCCCTTTTACAAACTCATTTATATATACTTTACTCTGAACACCTCCCACAGTTACCTACATATGTATGAATACCATATTTCAAGTTCATGTGACTTATGGTTCCCAATTTATGGCTGATTAAAAATTCCACGCCTACGGGATGTGCCACGCCCCTTTTATAAACTCATTCATATATATATTACTATAAGTTCCACCATAGATATGTCTGCATACCAAATCTAAATTTCATGTGACTTATGGCTTTGAAGATATAGCTGATAAAAATTCTCACGCCAATGGGATTTGCCATGCCATCTTTTCCAAACTTATTTATATTTATCTTTTTATAAACACCTACCATAGCTACACCTGCATACCAAATTTCAAGTTCGTGCGACTTATGGTTCCGAGGTTATACCTGATAAAAAATTCCACGCCTATTTGATCTGCCAGGCCCCCTTTTACAAACTCGTTTATATAAACCCTCCCATAAGCACCTACCATTGATATGTCTGCATATTAAATTTCAAGTTCGAGGGACTTATGGTTCCGAAGTTATAGATGATAAAAAATCCACGGCTATGAGATGCCCCCTTTTACAAACTCATTTATATAGGTCTTATTATAAGTACCTACCAAATATGTATATAACTGCATACCAAATTTAAAGTTGATGCGACATATGGTTCCGAAGTTATAGCTGATAAACCTTTCAACGAATATGGGATATGCCACGCCCCCTTTCACAAACTCGTTTATATATACCCTTCTATAGACACCTACCATTGTTATGTCTATATACCAAATTTCAAGTTCGTGGGACTTATGGTTCCGAAGTTATAGCTAATAAAGGATTCCACGCCTATAGGATGCGCCACGCCCCGTTTTACAAACTCATTTATATAAACCCTCATATAAGCACCCACTATTGGTTTGTCTTCATAACAAATTTCAAGTTCAAGGGGGTTATGTTTCCGAAGTTATAGCTGATAAAATATTCCACGCCTATGGGATGTGCCACGCCTTCTTTTACAAATTCGTTTATATATAGCCTCGTATAAGAACCTACCATTGATGTGTCTGCATACCAAATTTCAATTTCGTGGGACTTATAGTTCCGAAGTTATAGCTGATAAATTACTCCACGCCTATAGGATGCCCCACGCCTGCTTTTGCAATCTCATTTCTATATACCCTCATATAAGCACCTACCACTGATATGTCTGCACACAAAATTTCAAGTTTGTGAGACTTATGGTTCCGAAGTTATAGCTGATAAAAAATTCCACGCTTATGGGATGTGCCACGCCCCCTTTTACAAGCTCGTTTATATTTACCCTCCTATAAGCACCTACCATTGACATGTCTGCATACTAAATTTCAAGTTCAAGGGGGTTATGGTTCCGAAGTTATAGCTGATAAAATATTCCACGAATATGGGATGTGCCACGCCCCCTTTTACAAACCCGTTTATATATATCCTCGTATAAGCACCTACCATTGATGTGTCTGCATACCAAATTTCAAGTTCGTGGGACTTATTGTTCCGAAGTTATAGCTGATAAATTACTCCACGCCTATAGGATGCCCCACGCCCCCTTTTGCAAACTCATTTCTATATACCCTCATATAAGCACCTACCA
>NW_023461595.1:0-24672 GCF_013731165.1 Rhagoletis pomonella
TAACCCTCACAAAGTAGAATTCTCTTTCTGTGTTGCGAAGAAAAGGCACTGAAACCCCTTTAATAATTGTTGTAGTTGTTGTTTCCCAAAAAAAAAAATACATCGTTACACTCACCTCAATGATCTCTATCGATCCCCATATGAATTTTTTTAATTTGAGAATTGTACGTATTCTGCATTTATGCCAAGTTTTCTACAAATTTTTAAACTTGGGTTTATATGGGGTTTGTTAGAGAAAGAACTGCATATTAATTGAAAATTCTCAAAAATAAATAAATAAACATAAGTTGCACACAATATCACTTTGAAATGGCGTGCTATAGATATGACCGATACTGTATATGAAGTAAAAACAAGTACATACTTCACACAAATAAATGGAAACGTATTTGAAACTGATCTCATTACATTAAAAAAGCAATTCTTGTATATAAATAGCCGTCATCGATTCGCCAACAGTTAGCAAGTGGCGAAACGAACGAACTCAATGAGGTACAACCAAACTCGCTATCGTCTATCCGTGCTAGCTAACTTTGTTGTTGCTTTCACATGCAAAATTTTTCGTTAAGCGACCGAAACTCAAACATAGCAAGCAGTGAAGTGGCGAGTCGATGACGGCTAATATATGTATATGTATGTATATATTTGTATAGGCTTTTCTAGAGCTTTTGCACGAGGCGACTTTTCAGGCAACTTTTAGTTGAAAGCAAAAATCGCCTCGTCCGAACGGTCTTTCAACTAATCGCTTTCAACAAAATTAGTCGCCAGCCAACATTGAGCTCGTTCAACTTTTTTTTCTTGCAACCCTGTGTTTGTTTACATTCTGTATACATACTTTTTTTCTTTTTTTACTTTTATTTTATCTTTCAGCTTCGCTAAAAGCACTTCTACCAAGGCTTGGCTAATACCATGTTCTGACGGACAACGAAAACACTTTGAAAACGTGTTTTGGGATTGTGGGCTGAAGGCTGTTCACACAAGCTGTTAATGTTTTCGTTGCATTTCTTACATCCTCTGATTACAGTTTTACTACCCAAAAACAAAACCAAAATGCTTTTCCCTCATTTTCTTCTCATTACCAACCTCTTACTTTCATTATTATTTGACTTTTGCCAGCCATTTAACAATAAATCCGAAATGGCGTATTAAAGATGATAAAATATGACTTCCACTTCGATAAGTAATCGAAAAAAAATATAGCTTAAAAAACTAAAACCTCCCTATTATAATTGCCATTCGTACTGTCATCAATATTACATAGTTACATCCCGAGTTAATAAAAGGAAGGTAAAAAACTAGTGAAGTCACCGATTGGAGAGAGTGGAACGTGAGTTTTTGTGTAGTTTTAAGCGAAAACTGGTTTTCGTTTGACAGATTTTACATGGACGAAAACACAAGTTTTAAGTCGAAAACCAGTTTTAGCAACGAAAACATGTTTTCGATGTCGGTCAGAACATGGTACTACCAAATTTACACCAATTGATAAAATTGTGCGACTTAAATTCATTTTCAATAATGTAAATAACAATTCGTGTTGAATCGAGAATCGCCTCGTCTGAATAGGGATGGCAACTTTGTCACTTTCCACTTTTCATTCAACTTTGCAATTAACTTTTGTTGTCAGTAAAATCGCCTCGTGCGAATGCACTATTCGGAAACGGTTCTAACGATTTTTTCCTTGTTAATGCCTACGCAAGAATCGCATTAACAGAAAACCGATTTGGGTCAACACATATTTCTTTCAAGCGTTTATACCTGTGTCGTTATAACGCACGCGCTGAAACCGTTTTCAGAAGTAAAAAAAAATTCCTGTTTCTATTTTCTTAATAATTAATTTGCGCAGTGGACCGAAATGAAAACAAATAATTCAAATTTTTTATAATTATAATTCAAAAATAACGATTTGAAAACAATTTCGAGTCAATACACTTTTGAATAATCGAAATAATGGGTGGGGTTTAGTAGCGCCCCCAACTGTTTCGGGCTATTCCGTCCAAGGGGGTGGCCCGATCCAAAAAAATTCCACACACTTGTAGTCAAGGGTCTACACATTAGGGAAATCTTTATTTATTTGTCGGTCGTTTTTGGGGTGGGGGGCGGAGGCGGAGGGGGCATGTCCCCCTAAACTCCCCTATTCCAAAGGGGACAGCCCCCACCTGACGAAAAGTCGCACCCACCGCCCCCCGCCCCTTCGGGGCATCCCACAGACCCCTATGAAACCGTTTGAAAAAGGAGGGAAAAACGGAAATTTCTTAGGCAAACTGAGCAGTTTGAAGTGGAATATGACCCAACTAACAGAAACCGTGGGATTTTTTAATAAAAGAAATTATGCCAAATTGGATATAGAGCGATTTTGAATAAAGAATAAAAAAGTTAATTCAAAATAGAAAAAACAAGTTTTTATAAAAAAATGTTCTTTTTAACAAATGTATTTTTGCGTAGAATTCCTTTCTGCGTAGGCGCACTTAGGGATTATAACCCTAACAAAGTAGAATTCTCTTTCTGTGCTTCCAAAGAAGGGAGGCTGAACACCTTTTGCAGAGAACACATTTCTGCGTAGGCGGCCTTCGGCCGCACTTAGGGATTATAACCCTCAAGCAGTAGAATTCTGCTTTCTGTTTTGCGAAGAACACCTTTGTATATTTTAGCAGAGAACACCTTTGTATATTTTTAATGCTTACTGGGTTATATCCTATCTTCTTTTGTCTCTCATTCTTTTGCTTAGTTTGGAGTTTGACAGCTGAACTCCGCCATTTAATTTGCATATGCAACCAAAGTCAGACGCGTGATTTTGAAGGTGTTTTTATTTAATGAATTGTGATTAATTGGTTAATATTAAAGTCGTAAAGAAAGTTATAACTAATCGAGTAAAGTGGAAAAGAAGAAGGGGAGTACAAAAATATATTGGTGAAGTGGCTGCTTTAAGGAGAATAGGAGTGATAAATGTACGCTAATTTCCGAATTTTACAAAAAGGGGCATATTTCAAACCCAATTTGTAAATAAATTAGTGATCAAAAATTACAAAAATTCCCACGACAGCCGGTTGTACGTACCGGAATGACTCGGATTTTACCCGACCAAGGGCTGTTGTTTCGGCGATCTAACCCCGTTTAGGTCGGCGAAGTATCTCAGAAGTTGTTCGTCCATAGGGCTACATTCACTACGTATTCTTCTACTCAGGGCTGGCATCGAGTCAAACCCAGGGCCAGAAATCTACACCTGCTGTGTATGCCGGAGACGACTACACCACAACAACACGTCGTACGTGGCCCCCTGTTGCTCAAACAGAGCAGCCTCCACGGCTAACCTCAGTCCAACCAAGCAGCCTCACACAGTCACCACAACACAACAACATAATAACACCACAGACCATACCACAGCCACGACAGACCACATAACACACACAACCGCACCACCACCCACACACCGCCGCCAACAGCTCCTGTAGTGCGATTCACTAACTTTTAACAATGCGACTTGTCGAGATGTCAGCTAACAATTTTTGTTGTTTGCAGTAACGATTGTGCGATTCATTAACTGTGCTGCCGCTAATGGCCACAAATCCGTTGCATATGCCTAGGCGCTCGTGTGTGCACAAAGTTGACAAGCATTTTATATGGAAGAAAATGTGCAACACCCTCCACGAAAAAATTCTAAAAAATCAACGGTAACTTTTAGCGACTTGAAACTTGCACTTTATCAGACTAAAAAAGAACGGGCTACAAAACTGCATACCCGTAAATCTTATAAAGATCCTGAATAAAAAGTTCGAAATATTTATAAACATTTTTTTTAAGTTTGATTTTTTGGTGGGATTTTGTGCAAGCTTTGAAACTTTTATTTTTGTGGTTTCTGTTATTATATAGTAGAAGGAACTATTAAAAATAAAATTATTAAAAATAAATAAATACACATAATAGCAAACAACATAATTGTGAATGTTTCTGCCAAATTTTGCTCGCAGCTGTAAAAAAAAGTTTACGAAAAACATTCAACATTAAAAATATTGTTACTATGTATTTGAAAAGAATCACTGTATGCATATTTTGTACATATGTAATTATTTTTAGGACTGATTTTATTATGCTAGTGTAATGATGATTAATAAAGAAATATTTAAATATGGACATACATATATGATATTTATACTTTTAACAAGCGATGTACACGTATTAAATTGAAAAATTTAATTATTCAATTCCTTTAAATTCAAGGCATATTCAGTTCCTGTAAAATTAAAAAAATAGACTTATAACCTTTTAACTTCCAGTTTTCTATATTGCTTTACGCCCTATTGGAAAAATATAACCGGAATCCATATAGACAAGTTTTAACGAACTATTTTTCGTGCTATTTACTTTATTTTTCTTGTTTTTAATAGTGTATTCTGTGTGTGTGTATTATTTAAACAAAATTCAACAAACTTTCGTAAAACTTCAAGTTTTTATTAAGAATAATAACAGAATTATGTATGCAGTTTTGTAGTCCATTAAATTTTAATACAATAAAGTGCAAGTTTGATGCTGAAAATCCTTTGATTTTTGATTTTTTTTGCTAGCGGTGCTGTGCATTTGTACGAAAAAATTGTAGAACGTACCTTTTACGTTTTATTAACAACACCAATCTAGACGTCGTCAAATTAGCGGCCTTTGTTATCGTTAACGACAACAGCTGATTTGGCGCTAACGAATGTTGTTAGGGAAACGTTTACCGAATAGCTAAATTGTTAAAATTGTCATTTAGCTGACTTAACAATAACAAGAGGTGTTAAAATCTCGTAGTGAATCGCACCACTGGTTCCCCCTACAATCTGCACGGTATGTCAGACCAGGATATTCCGTAATGCGACATCAGTCAAGTGTAACACCTGCCTTGGCTGGTGCCACTTTAGGGCATGCTCAAGTCTGCGTACCACGCGAGATTGGACTGGGAACTTTGAGGGCCCGTGTTGCGCTGCTCGATCGCAGACCTCAACTGCGACGCCTCCCGCCACCACCACAGGGCGGCAACCATCACAGCAGCGCACACAGCCAACTGCGGTAAGAACACACACATCCCTTACACCCCACATCACGACACGTCTCCCGAGCCACATGAAGCTCCTTCAATTTAACTGCAACGGGCTACAGAGCAAGATTGAGGAGATAACCGTCTTCATGTGTCGGCATGGTATATTGATAGCTGCGGTCCAAGAGACGAAGTTGCACAGCCATTCAACTTTGTTGAATTGCGCCGGGTTCAACGTGCACCGTCGAGATCGCGAGCGAGATAATGGTCGTGGCTTAGCGTTCATCACGCACCACACCGTGCAGTATCGTATTATCGAAGCAGACATCGCAGGGATACCACCCGGTCAGGCGATGTTGAGCTCGAAATATTTAACATATACATACCCCCTGTCACCTGCTGCCCGGCAGGATATCACCCTGATATAGGTGCGCTCCTCAGAGGTGAAAACCGTATGGTAGTAGGTGACTTTAATGCGCACCACGATCTTTGGCACTCAAGCCTGTCAAACGATCGTAGGGGAACAGACTTGGCTGAGCAGATAGACTGTTGAGAAGGAATACTGCATACCAAATTTACATGTTTTAGAATTTTAGAATGCGACCCTGCGTGGCGCTTTAAATTACCATAAAAGTTAAGTCCGGTAGCACTACCAATTGTAATGTGTCTAAAGAAAAGTTAAATCGTTCATTTCTGAAAGGAACGAGTACAAGGGCACACGAAAGTGTAAGCCGCGAAGTATCTTTTGCACTTATATTTAAACTTTCTCTTTCCATAGGAAAATAAAACACACCACAATTTTCAAGCTACAGAACGCAGTTTTATTTTGGCCCTTGTAGGGTTCCTTCGGAATACCTTTTATTTTCACTTTCTGGCAATTTACTACCAGAAGTGTGGCGCAGCACAGCGGAACCCCAGGAGCAAGTTACATCTATAATCAGGAATAGCCAGTGAAGTGCCGGTAAGCGTATCCTTCAGGTTTAGGGGTATAGTTAGGTCAATCGGGAGTGCTAGGTAGGGAATTAAGCGATTAATTAATGCCAGTAACGAGATCCGCATCGAAAATGGCGGACAGCGAAAATGAACTCGACGAAACCGTTCGAGAACTTTCTGCAGCCGCTAACCAACAAAGTGCCGCTAGTGTAACGGCACAGTTAGCTGCAATGATGCAGGAAATCCAAAACCTTAAAACAGCATTGGCGCAACAACAGCAAAACGTAGCGGCAACGGCGGACACGAACAGTGAAGGCGATGAAGCGGTAGGCAATACATTGGTAGCTGCGGTCAGTGAGCTGAATCGCGCATTATCACATGTGCCGACACAACCTGTGATCAGGTTATACGACCTTCCCGAGTTCGATGGTCGACCGGAAGACTGACCTATGTTTAGGGAAGCGTTTACTGCTACGACGGAAGAGTACCACTACACCGAGCGCCAGAATATGTTAAGGTTGCAGAAGGCATTGAAGGGTAAGGCGCGGGAGACAGTCGAATGTCTGCTGATACACAGCGCGAATGTTACTCGGGTTCTAGATACGCTTAAGGAACGATTTGGCAGACCAGAGTTGCTAATCAAAAGCCCATTTACGCGTATACGTAACGTTCCGAACATTCCGGAAAACAAAATCGACCAAATTATTACGTTTGCAACAAAAGTACAAAACCTAGCGTCATTTCTAAACGCCGCCGACTGTGACCACCACCTTAGCAATCCTATTTTAATGGAGGAGCTCGTATCGAAGCTACCCGTACAGCGCAAGTTAGCATGGGTGCGGTATTCCTTGGGCATACAACCAAGACCAACGGTTCTACACCTTAGCGAGTGGCTGCAAGAAGAGGCGCGAGTAATCAGCACGGTTTGTACCACCATGGGTGACACGGAGCGGCAGTCGGAAGCGAAAGCGGAAAGACGTCAGAGATTTTTCCACACTACAGAGTCGCGAGAGTTACACAAGGGCGAGTGCAAGATGTGCTTCGGCTACCATGACCTCGAGCGGTGCAGCCAGTTCTTAGGTCTTCCGTACAAGCAGAGGTGGCGCTTCGTACGTGAAAAGGGCCTTTGTTTTAATTGCTTGAGTCTTGGGCACAGAGGCACAACATGTAGGCGCAAACACGATTGCGCGGACGTTAGGTGTGTAAAAAAATGCCACGCACTTCTACACGAGCCTCGGCCCCAAAGAGAAGAGAGTTTCCAGCAGACCGAGCAAAGGCCGCGTATACTTACCAATGCCGAGGTATCACCTGGGGGTCAACATCTATTGTTTAAAATACTTCAAGTTAAACTGTTTTCTAATGGTAAGAGTGTAAACAGTTATGCACTCCTCGACGAAGGGTCATCGCTAAGCTTGATGAATGAGAGTCTCGCAACTAAGCTTGGTATCACTGGACCGAAGCAACAATTAACCTTACAGTGGTTCGGTAACAATATAGCAACGGAATCTTCGATAGCGGTAAACATGGAGATAGCAGGCGTGGGCCAAGGGTGTAAAAGGTTTCCCCTTCGTAACGTTAGGACAGTGAGGAATCTGCAGCTACCGAAACAGACGCTCAATATCAACGAACTCCACGTACGGCAACGGCATTTGAAGAAACTGCCTGTAGAGGGCTATACGGATGTCACTCCAGATCTACTGATAGGACTAGACAACGCTCACCTAGGTATCGCGAAGCGCATTGCCAATGATGGCCAGCGGGGTCCGGTCGCAGTTTTGACTCAGCTTGGTTGGGTGATCTACGGCTCCATGCATAGAAAGAACGAAACGGATGGACTAGTATTTCTGGTGCGGGAACACGTCGCGTACACGACGTTCGAAGATGAATCTGCGGACCATCTGGTCAGGAACTTCGTGGTGAGCGACGACTTGGGGTTTGCATCTAGCGTTAAACATGTAGAACCGCAGGAAGAATTAAGAGCTCGAAGCATATTAAAAAAAAAACACGGTACTAGTTGGCGATCACTATGAAACAGGGTTGTTATGGAGAACCGACGATAGCATATTGGAACATACCCGCGGCATGGCAGAGAGGAGGCTCCTGGCACTGGAAAGAAAATTCACACGTAGCGAACAGTTAAGGTGCGAGCACATCAATATGATGAGACACAACGGCGCGGGAGGATACTCCAGGAAATTGAGTAAAGATGAGGCCTCGGCAAACCATCCAAGAACGTGGTATTTACCACACTTCGGCGTCCTTAATCCGAACAAGAATGGGAAGGTGCGCCTCGTGTTCGATGCAGCGCGCAGGTCTCGGGAAGATCCCTGAACTCTTACTTACTAAGTGGCCCGGATTTAGGAAGGCCAATGCTTGGGGTACTCATGAAGTTTCGTCAGCGTCCAATACCCGTCTCTGCTGACATCGAAGAGATGTTCCACCAGGTCGCTATTCGAG
Source organism: Rhagoletis pomonella (assembly GCF_013731165.1). NCBI lineage: Eukaryota > Metazoa > Arthropoda > Insecta > Diptera > Tephritidae > Rhagoletis > Rhagoletis pomonella. Next base: position 8,399 of record NW_023461595.1, read on the forward strand.
AAGAAGACCAACCAGCGCAAAGGTTTCTGTGGAGGAAATCCCCCGAAGACGACATTGAAGAGTACTGCATGAGAGTGATGACGTTTGGAGCAACGTGTTCGCCCTGCTCACCGCAGCATGTAAAGAATACGAACGCACTTCGGTTTACCCAGGATTTTCCTGAGGCAGTAGACGCGATATTGCACAACCACTACGTGGACGATTTCGTTCACTGCTTTGACGACGCAGAAGAAGCTGTGCGAATAGCGCAACAAGTAAAGATGATTCACAAGAAAGGTGGATTTAACCTAAAAAGATTGGTTTCCAACTCGCGAGAAGTGAACGACGCTCTGAACAGGGGGCATCACTCCGGAATGCTGAAAGATTTTGATAAACCAGATTCGGGCCATCCCAAGGTTTTAGGAATGCAGTGGGATACGGTGCATGACGAGCTAAAGTTCGTCCTCGCCTTCGGCCGCGTCGACACAGAGCTGTTACGAGGGAAGCGTGTCCCAACAAAACGCGAACTACTCCGCGTTACAATGTCTGTCTTCGATCCATTTGGAATTGCAGCGGAGCACGTGCTCAAGGCAAAATTATTGTTGCAAATGGTTTGGTTTACGTTGCCCATCGGGTGAATGAAATCCTCGATGGAACCACACCGAACGAGTGGAGGTGGACACATGATCCCTAAATCCTGCTGACTTTGGTACGCGGCTCCAAAGCACCACCCGACAGTCATCCTGGCTCAGTGGCCCGGACTTCGTGAAGGAAGACGACATTCTGGCCAAGGGTCAAGGCTGCTGAAGGCACCACGGAGGAACTACGAGCTCAATACATGGTGTTATTTGCTACGCTTAATGAGGACGTCTTGCCCAGGGTTTCATCGTTCTTACGGTTGGTAAGGGTGGTTGCCTTCATGCGCAGATTCATACACAACAGCTCCAACATGGTACAGAAGAGGTTAGCGGGCAGGCTGACGGTAAGGGAGCTAAGAGAAGCTGAGCTATTGGTCATTCGCGCTGCACAACAGAGCGCCTATCCAGACGAATACTGTGATCTGAAGAGCCGCAAGCAGATTAATGCAAGGAGCAAACTGTTCAAGCTAACATCGTTTCTAAACGACATGGGCGTGATACGAGGAAATGGCCGCCTTCGAAATGCTGTAGCCGTTTCCGCACACACTCGCGAGCCCGTAGTGATGCCACAGCGGCACCAAACTACGGACCTCATCGTGGACTTTTACCATAGAACTTGGAAACACCAAAATGAAAACACCATCGTTGCCGAGTTACGTCGTAAATATTGGATACCCCACATAAGAGAAGAGGTACGAAGGGCGGCTAAAAGATGTTTCCAATGCCAGAAAGAACGCGCAAAGCCAGACTTGCCGCAAATGGGCCAATTACCCTCGGATCTCCAAACGCCCTTCATTAGGCCATTTTCGTACGTAGGGCTAGATTACATGGGACCGTTCTTGGTTGTAAATGGAAGGCGCACAGAAAATCGATGGATTGCGCTGTTCACTTGGTTGACGATGCGCGCGGTGCACCTGGAAATCGCCAAGGACCTGACCACCAATACCTGTTTGTTGTGCATCAAAAGTTTTATGTGCCGGCGAGGAACACCAGTGCGAATAAGGTCGGATAATGGCACCAACTTCGTTGGTGCGGACCGAGAATTGAAGAAGCAGCTCGAAGATTTCAATGATGGGAAAATTGCGGACGCGCTGTCGAACCAGGGTATCGAATGGGTGTTTAACTGCCCGCTTAACCCCCACGTCGGCGAATGTTGGGAACGGCTGGTGCGCAGCGTGAAGCGCGCAATGCAACATGCACTTACAAACGAGCGGCTGCCAGAACAAACCTTGTATAGCGGGATGTGCGAAGCCGAGAATGTAGTTAACTCGAGGCCGCTAACGCATATTCCTCTCGATACTCCCGACGAAGAACCACTAACCCCTAACCACTTTCTCCTAGGTACAGCTAATTCCGTGCAAACTCCTCATCCACAAGAAGAGTCCTTCCGGGTTACTAGGACGCAGTGGCGAAAAATGCAACAAATCCACCGATTCTGGAAGAAGTGGCTGGTGGAGTATCTCCCAGACTTGTGCCGTAGGACGAAGTGGTGGAAGCCCGTGAAACCGTTGTCTATCGGAGACCTGGTGCTAGTGTGCGATGTACGCCTTCATCGGTCCAAGTGGCGAATTGGGCGGATAATCAACGTCAAGCTCGGTCACGATGGACAAGTTCGTGTGGCTGAAGTGAAGACATCTGGGGGAACGTTCCAACGACCGGCGTGTGTATTGGCTAAATTGGACGTTAGTGAATCAAACAGCGGATAGATTCACGGGGCCCGGGATGTTGAGAAGGAATACTGCATACCAAATTTACATGTTTTAGAATGCGACCCTGCGTGGCGCTTTAAATTACCATAAAAGTTAAGTCCGGTAGCACTACCAATGTAATGTGTCATTTCTGAAAGGAACGAGTACAAGGACACACGAAAGTGTAAGCCGCGAAGTATCTTTTGCACTTATATTTAAACTTTCTTTTTCCATAGGAAAATAAAACACACCACAATTTTCAAGCTACAGAACCCAGTTTTATTTTGGCCCTTGTAGGGTTCCTTCGGAATATAGACGATTCGACATTCTGCACAATGAACGACGACGCACCCACCAGGATTATGGGTAACTGCAGTAGCTCGCCAGACATCACCATAGTCAGCGCTGGTCTGATAAACAGCATAACATGGCGACCTATGCTGACTTTAGCATCAGACCACCTACCCATAGTCATCTCGATAGATAAACCAACCGACTTTGACTCCGCCAAACACCGGACCTTTATCAACTTTTCTAAAGCTGATTGGAAAGGTTACGCGGAGTTTACCGAAAACACCTTCACAGCGCTTCCCACACCAACCGACGTCCATCTCGGTGAACGTAAGTTCCGCAGGGCTGTCACTGCTGCTGCAGATCGCTTCATGCCGGCAGGATGTATAACGGACCCACGTCCAGATTTCCCTTCTGAAGCGGCTGTTCTAGCCGATGAGCGTGATAGCCTTCGTCAGGCCGATCCCGGAGATCCCCGTATCAGGGATCTCAACGCGAAGATTCGGCAACTAGTTACGTACATAAGCGGAGGAAGTGAGAGGAGCATCTGAAGACCTGTAACTTCACCTCTGGTGTGAGCAAGCTTTGGTCAACCGTGACGTCGCTTTCCAATCCGACGAAGCACGACGACAGAGTCGACATTTCCTTCGGCGACCATGCTTCGTCGGACCCGGAGCGATGCGCGAGCTATTTTAGCCGGCAGTTCATACTGCATCCTCCGGTGGACATAGCCAAGCGTCGAGTGACCAGAAGGCTGCACAAACTGCCAACAACCTGTGCCCCCCTTGCTTTCACTTGCGGTGAAGTTCAGGTGGCCATCGGGAAGGCGAAAGCCTCCAAAATCACGGGTTCCGACGGAATATGCATGCTGATGCTGAAAAATTTGGGTCCTGCGGGGGTAGCGTACCTAACGGAGGTCCTCAACTTGTCCACTCTCATCATCCCAGACACCTGGAAGGTGGGGAGAGTGGTCCCACTGCTCAAACCGGGGAAACCTGCCAACAAAGGAGATTCTTATCGTCCGATAACACCCCTTTCCCCGGTAGTGAAGACACTCGAGGCCTTGCTACTCCCGTACTTCACAAACCACTTAACCCCAGCGAAGCATCAGCATGGTTTCTGTAAAGTGCACAGTACAACAACAGCACTTAACGCCATAAACACTCAGATAACTCGTGGCCTTAACCGAAACCGTCCCTGTGAGAGAACGATTCTAGTAGCGTTGGACTTGTCAAAGGCGTTTGACACCGTCTGCCATTCCACGCTACTAGAAGATATAGAGGCCTCCTCCCTCCCACAGAGGCTCAAACGGTGGTCGGCAAATTATCTGAGTGGTCGACACTCGTCGGCAATGTTTAGAGACAAAACGAGTAAACTGAGGAAAATTAAACAGGGGGTTCCACAGGGTGGTGTCCTTTCCCCGCTACTGTTTAACTTTTGCATTTCAAAGCTCCCTCAACCACCAGAGGGAGTCTCGATTGTCTCTTATGCCGACGATTGCACGATCATGGCGACTGGGAATGGTATTGATGACCTGTGTTCGAAAGTAAACGGGTATCTCTCCGAACTTTCTCGCTTCTTCACTGCAAAGTGTCTAGCCCTCTCCCCTACGAAATCCTCTGCGACCCTGTTCACAACCTGGACAAAGGAGGTCAGGCTATCGCTGGGAATTCACGTCGATGACACACCAATTCCGACGGTGAATAACCCCAAAATACTCTGAGTAACATTTGACAGCCTGCTCTCCTTCTCTGCGCACGCAACCGCTATTGTCAATAAAGTAAAGAGCCGCAACAAGGTCCTCAAGTCGCTAGCCGGCAGTACTTGGGGCAAAGACAAAGAAACGTTGCTGGCAACATACAAGGCAATAAACCGCCGGTTTTGAACTACGCAGCGCCAGTGTGGTCGCCGGGGACTAGTAGGACGCAGTGGACGAAGCTACAGACTGCACAGAACACCACACTCAGGACAGCGACATGATGCCTCCTGATGTCGCCCGAACACCATCTCCACGGCGAGGCGCAAATGCTCCCCGTAAAGGAGCACAACATAATGCTCTGCAAGCAGTTCCTGATCGGGAGCCACAGAAGTGGCCACCCAAACAGACAGCTGCTTGCAGAGGGGCCCTCGCCTAGGCACGTCAGGAGGCATCTTTATAAATTGACGGACGAAGTCCAGAGGTTCATCAAGCAACCTCTGGAACCAACAGCTTACCGACAGGCCCTGAACGGCATTCACAGGGAGTCAGTCTCGAGTTATGTAGACTCTAGACCTGTGAATGCCGTTCTAGGCATACTGCTCCCGGACAGAGACGAGACGGAGCTTCATCTGCCTCGGGAGACACGAACGACACTAGCACAACTTCGCTCCGGTTACTGCAGCAGGTTAAACTCCTACCTGAGTAGATTGAATGAAGATGTGTCAAATGAGTGTCCTGCATGCGGAGAGACCCCACATGACTCGAAACATCTCTTCGCATGCCCGGAAAACCCGACAACCCTAACGGCCTTGTCCCTGTGGACAAACCCCACAGAAGCTGCACGCTTCCTAGAGCTGCCGTTAGTGGAACTTGACGACAACGACTGAGATACCAACCGTCCTGGACCGGGTTGTTGTAGCCGCTACAACAACAACAACAAAAGTGGGTGTTAAAATAATGTGTAGACCCTTGACTAGAAGTGCGTGCAAATTTTTTTTGGATCGAATCACCCCTTTGGACGCAACACTTCGAAATAAACCGGCAACGTGCTAAAGAGTACCCACGCATTACTTTAACACCCACTTTTGTAATTTTTGGTCACTAATTTATTTACAAATTGGGTTTGAAATATGCCCTTTTTGTAAAATTCTAAAATTAGCGTACATTTATCACTCCTATTCTCCTTAAAGCAGCCACTTCACCAATATTTTTTCGTATTCCCTTCACTTTACACTTTACTCGATTAGTTATAACTTTCTTTACCAAGAATGATAGAATATAAGATTGCGCCAATCGAGCTGAGAGCAACTGGGTGTGACGTCACATTATTTTGAGAATGAGAGTGTAAAGCAGTGTTGCCAGTTTGCGGGATTTCGCCCTATTTTCGGGATTTTATGACTAAAAAGGGCGAATGGTATTTTCTGTCGAAAAACGGTATTTTTTTGTATACAATACCAAGCAAACAAATTTAGTAATTGATGAATAAGAAAAAGCTGCTCACTGTGGTAAATTAACACCGTTCATATGAACCATATCAGCGGATTTTCATTCAGTTTAAATGAATTGTAATATCAAGTTTATGGGTTATACAAAAAGTAATTGGGAAAAATAAACTGATATAAGTTAAAAAAACGTCTGGGGAATTCGGGAAGTTGTGAATTTTGAAAACATTCAAAAATTTCCAATCCGAGCTGGCTGGTTTAAACTAAGATTAGCCAATTAAATATCAGCCATCTGATCAATTTAAACGCGAAAACGTATGAAAAGGCTGTTTGTTAAAATATGAACGTAGGAAAAGGCTGTTTGTGTAAAATATGTAGGTATATAATGGCGGGAAAATTTGTATTGGAGATTTTTTCAACTATGCGCGTATTGCGCATACATACGTGTAATTCTAAGCAACTTTGCCGATGAAACTATGGCTCTAAAATCAATTTGAAATTGGCCACATTGTGAAAATAGGTTTCTTAGCACTTTGCTGAAGTATAGTAAAGAATTGCTTAAATTTTGAACAAAACCATGCTGTATGGGTTTTTTTGGTATGAGGAAACCATTTCTGCACCTCTCTTTTTCTTAAAACTTCCACCAGAGGGCCCAACTTCAAAAATTTCCACATTTTCTTCTAAGCAAACTCCTAATTGATTTTAAACCGATGGTTTCCTCGGCAAAGTTGCGTCTAATTACAAGTAGAATCCTTTTATGCTATACGCGCATAGTAAAAAAAATTGACCCGCCCTAACGTATATAAATCCTATGTATATTGCATATCTATGTACATTAGGGTGCTTTTTTGGCGACTATTGATTTTTTTTGTTACTCCTACCTCGAAATTTCGTGGAAAACACATAAAAAAACTCCCTGAAAATTTTAACCCTTAATATTAAACTTTGATTTTTTTTTTAACTCTACAGCTCAGAATCATTTTATGGTATAATCTTGGTCAATGATGGGTTGTCTTCAAAATTGAATGCTCTACAAAAGTGTCCATTGCGGTGTAATCCTTACTCCCACCAGCGAGGTAGTACGGGTCACTAAACCCAATTTTTTTTATGAAATTCTTCTAATGTACATACATACTTGTATTTTTCATTCGAAAGCATTTTATGTATAATAGTTACATACAGCGCGGGATTTCTGTAATATCTTTAGTATAAAACGGGATTTAGGATGTATTTAGACGGGATTTTATTAACGCAGTTACTTGCAACACTGGTGTAAAGAATAATTTTGAAGAAGAAGAGGAAGAAGCGAACAAGTGGTGATGTAAAACTAGGTTGAATTGTACCTACTCTTCAGCTTCTTTAATTTGAACATACATTCGGTACAAGCACATTATTTTAGGTACATTTTGAATGTAGTAAAATATTGTTTCATGTAAGTAGAAAAATTGTTATGGTACAAAAGGATGATGTAGTCCACCAACTACCAAAAATGTATGCACATAAAAATACATGTTTACTGTTTAGGTACGTATATCTACTTTTAGGTACAACTTTTCGGCAAATTTTTATAGCAAATTTTTAAATAGAGATTGCGCCAATCGCGGTACCGCTCCTTGTGATTTTGATAGAATCAGCATACAAAAAAACCAAATACAGGGTGACAATAAATAACGGAGACAAGCATTTTTGCATATTTTTCTATAATTTTAGCAAAACTTAAAGAAATAACTTATGTATAATTACAATAGTACTAGGTATTACTAATTTGTGTTTAAACCGACTTCAAAGTGCCCTCCCTTGGCACCAACGCAGAGCTTTAAACGTTTTGTAAAATTTTCGGCCACACGCCGCAGCTCCTCTAGCGAAATAAGATCCCATTCACGGCGCAGTGATTGCTTTAGGGAGTCCAAACTTTTGTGTGGCTTAGCACAAGCCCTGGTCTCCAAAATTGACCAAATGCTGTAATCCATGGGATTAAGATCTGGTGAGTACGGTGGCCATTCTGCAGCTGTGATAACGTTCGGAAAATTGTCTTTGCACCAGTCTTGAACTTCTGATGCCCTGTGAGCAGGAGCCGAGTCCTGTTGGAATGTCCATTCCTCTTCGCAAAAACGCTCTTGGGCCCAAGGAAGTACCACAGCCTCCAAAATGTTACGACGGTAAACTTCCCTATTGGTTTTAACCCCCTGATCCACAAAAATCAGACGTGTTTTGCCGGATGAACAAATTCCAGCCCAAACCATCACAAACCGGTGCTCGACGATGTGTGATGAACCAGGAGCTTGTGCCGACCAGATCCTATCATTTTGACGGTTATGCACTTGCTCAATGGTAAACAGTTTCTCATCAGTGAAAATAATTTTTTCCCAGCGAGCATTTGCGGCACGACGCAAGAGTTGTCGACATCTTTCCAGCCGTATTTTTTTGTTTTCATCCGTAAGCAACTGCGTTCTTGGAATTTTGTACGGCTTAATGTGAAGCTCCTTTTTCGCAATTTGACGAACAGTTTCACGACCAATACCAGTTTCGCGGGCAATTTTTCTCATTTAAAGCCTTGAATTTCGCTGAACTCGCTTTTTAATTATCTGGCGGTTTCTTGGTGTATTGACAGTTCGTTTTCTTCCACGTCCCGGGTGATCACCTTCATGGCCAAGTTCATTGAACCGCTGGATTGCTTTGGAAACAGTTTGGCGAGGAACGTTGAGCAACCGAACAATTTCACATTGTCGCATTTCTTGGCGATGCAATTCCAAACTTCTGCACTTCTTTTGTTCGACATTTCATAACTTTTAATTAGGTAGCGAAATTAATACTGATAACTACATGACTGATAACTAGATTAAGAAGAGAATTCAACGTGATCTAAAATTTACAGTTATGTTGGTGCATTCACGAGTACGACCTCGTTGAAGTTTGTCGCCGTTCTTTCTTGTCACCCTGTAACAATTTTAATATATGTGCGTTAATGTTCATGCGTGGTTTTAAACAATTATTGAGACATACAAAGCAAAATGAAATGTGCCGTGGCAAAGTGTAATAGTGAAAACGAAAGGAAAGCGTGCGATATACGTTTTTTTTCGTTTCCCACTGACGCAAATCTGGCAAAGCAGTTCTGCCGGCGAGGAGGTATCTTACCGCGCTGTTACGTACCTAATACAAAACAGTGCCCAAATTAGTATACATTTAAAAGTTCAGCTTAAATTATATTTTACTTAGCCACACTCATGCATCCTCTTGGAAATGGTACAAAAGTCATCAAATAAAAGCTGTGGAGTCACATCTGTGGAGTTTATGGTGGTTGGCTACCGTCCACAAATTTAAATATGCACTCTACGTTAAAAAAAGAGCAAAGATATGAAGATGCTGCAGGTAAATTTAAACCACTGCGAAGCTGCTCAGCAGCTGCTCTGTCAGACAATTATTGAGGAAAGCATTGATGTAGCAATTATAAGTGAACAGTAAACAGTACAAGAAACCTAACCAAGGTACTTGGATCTCTGATCATAAAATGAAGGCCGCTATATGGGTTTGCGGAAGAAAAGGCATTAGTGGCAAACCTAGCAGTCATGAGTTTTTTGTTAAAACAAAAATCGACGGGATCTATATTTACAGCACCACCGAGCCTCAGTCAGCAGGAATTTGAATTGTTACTAGACAGACTTGATGCATTCTCCAAAGTAATAGCTAGAGATTTCAATGCTTGGGCTTTAGAATGGGGCAGCAGTAGAACATATAATCGAGGTCATGCCTTGCTAAGAGCATTTGCTTCACTGGACCTGCTTCTGTTGAATACAGGCAACAGAAACACGTTTGAGAAAAACGGCAGATGGTCCATTATTGACTTAGCTTTCTGTATTCTGTAGTCAATCGGTGGCAACAAAAACCCCGTGGAAGCTAAGCGATAGGTATACGCACAGCGACCACTTACCTATAATAATTGAAATAAAAAGTACAATTACAGTGTCTCGCCAAAACGTCCAAAATGATGTAAGGAGGTGGTGCACAAAATCATTTGATATAAATATGTTTAAATTAGTAATTAGCGAAATAAGCAGCGTTATGAATATGCGGGGGAATGCAGAAATCCTCTCAGAAGCCCTCACTCAAGGTCTTATCAAGGCATGCGATTCTTCTGTGAGTAGAAAGGTCCGCAGAAACGACCGGAGACCCGTATACTGGTGGACGGTTGAATTAGCGTCGTTACGGTCACAATGCAATAAAGCTGGAAGAAAATTCCAAAGAAAAAGGTCGGATGAACTAAGGGATAGTTTTAAATCATTGCGAAAGAAATTAAAAGATGCTATAAAAACTAGCAAAAGAGATTGTTTCAAGGAACTTTGTAGTGAAATTGATGAGTATCCTTGGGGCTGCGCCTATAAAGTGGTAATGAAAAAGTTCAAAGCTAGCCAAATGCAGTTGCCAACATGCCCGACGTTGCTTAAAGAAGTAGTAGAGACTCTTTTTCCGCGGACGGATCCCCAACCATTGCCAGCGTTAATAGATGCTATGGCAAATGCCTGTGTTCCTCCTGTAAAGGAGGAAATTCAAAGTGCGGCCGAACGATTAAAAAACAACAAGGCTCCAGGTCCTGATGGTATCCCAAATATTGCCATTAAAGCGGCAGTGGATACAACCCCATCAGCATTTACGGAAGTTTTTAATAGATGCCTTCAAGACGGTATATTTTCGAATAGATGGAAAAGGCAGAGGCTGGTCCTACTCCCAAAGATTGGCAAACCGCTGGGGGAACCTAGATCTTATAGACCCCTGTGCATGATTGATGCTTTAGGCAAGTTGTTGGAGCGTATCATCTGTGACCGTCTATGGGAGCATATTGATGCTACGCATTGTTTGTCTGATGCACAGTATGGTTTTCGAAAAGGTAGGTCAAAAGTCGACGCAATACGTAGAGTCACTGACATAGCCGAAGAAGCAATAAAAGGTAAACGCTGTAAAAACGGCTCAAAAGAATACTGCGCGGTAGTAACCCTAGATGTTAAGAATGCGTTCAACTCACTAGGCTGGCCGCATATTATTAGTGCGCTGAAATCGATCAGCACCCCGGGATATTTGATAAACGTAATAAGTAGCTATCTATGTAATAGAGTTCTTTATTATAGTACTGATGCAGGCACGAAGGATTATGTCGTTACCAGAGGTGTTCCTCAAGGTTCCGTCCTCGGTCCGTTGCTTTGGATCATTGCTTACGATGGAGTCTTACGCCTCCCTGTTCCAAAAGATGTTAAAATAATTGGCTATTCTGATGATATTGCGCTAGTTGTCGTAGCTAAAGATATTAAGGGCGTACAGACGGCCACCTCAAGTACTGCTAACTTGGTCGACGAATGGCATAAGGACAATGGCTTGCAGCTAGCTATCCAGAAAACTGAAGGTGTATTTATACCAAGCAGGAAGAAGAAAGAAAGTACGACTTTGAATGTAATTGGGTATGTATTTGAGACGATCCCAGCAGTAAGATACTTAGGTGTGATGATAGACGCTAGGTTGTCATACAAAATACACATTGAAACGGTTAGTAAGAAAGCGGCTACAGTCCATAGTTCGTTAGCTAGGTTAATGGCAAATGTAGGAGGTCCTAGTCAGAATCCAAGGAAACTCTTGAGTAAAGTAACACAATCGGTTGTTATGTATGCGGCCCCTGTTTGGGGACATGCACTCAAACAAAAATCGTATGCTAATAAGTTAAACTCGATTTTCCGGCTTAGTGCCCTACGTATATGTAGTGCTTTCCGGACAGTTTCGCATGATGCGGCCAGTGTGATTGCTGGTATAATGCCTGTTGATCTAATGGCTAGCGAGATCCAGCGCACCTACTTGATCTCCCGATCCAAAGGCAGAGCCCTCTCTAAACACGGGTCGCTGGACCTTCAGACTCATCTCGAGCATCGAGGCCTGGCTGAGCAGATCACATGGAGAAGTAGATTTTTATATTTCCCAACTGTTGAGTGGGCATGGCTGTTTCAGACAGTACTTGTGCAAGTATGGTCATGATGACACAATGGCGTGTGGTTCATGTGGAAATGTACCGGAAACTGCAGAGCATATATTCTTTGCATGCCCTTCTTTTTCCGCTAAAAGAAACAAATTAAAAGATTTGGTTCTGACTAGTCCGAGTCCTGAAAACTTGCTATCATACATGATAAATGACATTAAGGTCTGGGACGGAGTGAAATCTGCCAGTAAAGAAATAATGACTGAGCTTAGAGCAAGGGAACAACTCCGCCGGATAGAGGGAGGCTTTAACCAGTGAAATAAATGAAGTAATTGACATTAATTGCGTTTCACTCTTGTTTTTTACTCCACAGGTCATCTCTCCACGAAGCACAGACGACAAAACGCTCCTGAACCCCTTATCACAAATGTGGATGGGGGAATACGGAAATGGCGTTATGAAGTGAGGCATTTTTTTTTTGCCCTCTCTGATGAAATGCGAAAGCAGTCCCGGGGAGGTGGCTTCATCGGAGTTTCATAGGGGCCACTTGATGGATAGGGCGCTATCCCAACGTCCGTAAAAAAAAAAAACTGCATGGCTTTTTCCAATGGCGAGCCCAAAAATTCACTTTGCTGCACACCTGGTCTACATGAAATTGCAAACACTGTTAACCCTTTCGGTGCATCTTTTTAGATTCGGGCTTTAAAAATCCGATTTTTTTATTAAATGATCCTTAATACTTAATTTAATAGCATTCAATTTAATTTTTTTCCAAAATGTGATTCTAAAGTGTTTTTTAGAATGATGCCATATGGCATCAATTGTACTAACTGGTGTAAAAAATACACAAAGATTTTTTAATATGGTGTTTTATTTTATTTAAATTAAATAAAATAACATTACAAAAATTCAATAATATAATAAATAATATTAATAATTCATTTAAAAAATTTACCCGTTGCAATTTACCAGTAAACATAAATCGTTATTTGCTGGTACGGATTTCAGCTCCTTCAAATATTATTGATGCCATATGGCACCATACAAATTTAAAAATATACCACGCGTTTATTAGCACTTTCAAATTAAATTACAAGTTCTAGCAATATTTGACACTATTTTGTAGACTATAGCATATCTATTTATTTTTAATTTATTGGGTTATTTGGTAAAATATTGTATTTTAATGTAGAGCTTTCTAATCAGAAGAAAATCGATATTTAAGTAAAGTTTTAAAATTGAAATTTTTCATCTACTAAGGATAAAAATAAAAATGCCGTTATTAAAAATAGTTTATAAAACTTCCCATTACAGCGTTGCATGTAAAAATATGATTTCTGATAAGCTCAGTTCTCTGTGAGTATTCAAAAAAGCATGACGCCATATGGCATCAAAATAGCGGAAGGGTTAATACATCCATTTTTTCATGTGCTAAAAATCGTACTTACCTATAGGGCTACATGTCCAAAATTATTGCTGCGTGTTCCTAATTAATCAATCTTTTTGTATATTTATTGATTCCTGCAAAATTGGGCCATGTAATATTAAAATTAACATATTTTTCTGCATTGTTTACATATTTTTATATGCGTTTTGGCATTTCTCCCTCGAAATTGCACCAAGATGACGTCACTGAAAAAATCCTCTCTCATTGGCGCAATCTTGTATTCTATTATTCTTGCTTACGGCCTCAGCATGGTGAAATAAAAGAAGGTGATGTCAGTACGAACTCGCCAAATAGTAGACCAAGGTGTATTAAACAAGGTGGTGTTGGGGCGACAGATGAGTGGAGGGTATTACGTCAGAATGATGTGTTTGTTGTAACTCAAACCAATGACAGTATGGATATCTGCCTATAATTTGTAAGTGTAATTTTTTTCTTTGTCCCCTTTCAGACACGGCAAGTCTTGAAAGCAATTTTTTTCGCATTCTCTTTTGTGCTTTCTATTTGCTTCCACACGCGTCAACTTAAATTGAATTCAAGTCCTTGGTTCTTAAATGGGAAGCAACGAAAAGATCAAAAGAGACAAGAAAACTTGAAACGAATTGACGGTACGGAGGTATCTGTACTCTTCCCCTCTCTTCTCACCTCCTTCGCCTACGAACGAGCAGACTTGAAAGCAAGACTTGCCGTGTCTGAAAGGGGACTTATAGACGGCCAACACCAACTTGTTAAATACGCCTTGTGGTAGACTGTCAAAATTGTGGCATGTATTTTAAAAGTAGTAGTAAGGGGGGAAAAGCCCGACTGGAAAGGTACTAGCATTAGTGTAAATGATTTGGGTGAGTTATAGGTATGTTGTGTTCATGTATAAATCGAAATTGCTGAGGTGGTTTTTTAAGCAATACCTCATAACCCAAAATTGCTCATTTTTATCTACATATATCTGTGTATTCATGTACTTTTAGAGTGCAAAATCTGCTATAACAATCGTTAAAAAACTAAACTAGAATGTAGGTATGTCAAGGCTGGGACGAAAAACTACTGAATCGATTTGACTAATTATTTATTTTAAAAAACATGTTTGATCTATTCAAACTGAATTGTAATTTTCGCGTGACTAATTATTTTTGCTAAGATTTCGCAGAAGCAAAGTATTTAGTTTATACGCATACATGTATGTAAATATTATATCCCAAAGGCTTAATTATGGTCCTATCCTATTTCTTATTTTTTAATTCAGGTTATAAACTTCTGTTTGCAAAATTTCATGCTAATCTGTTCCGTAGTTTCCACGTGATGGAGCCACAAACATCCAATTTCACAAACTCACAATTACAATATTAGTAGGATAAGAGCCGTTTTCTCAAGTAGGTTTTAAAATTTATCTGCCCTTTATATACAAATTTTGTTCTGAAAAAATGAGTTTAAAAGGCAGATAAATTTTAAAACCAACATGAGAAAACGATACTAATTGAACTTTATTAATCCAAAACAAAATTAAACATTTCACAGTTTATCTTAAAATAAGATATACATGCATACACATGATGTATTGCAATCAGAGACCGGCTTTTAGTACTAATAAAATTAGTGTACTTATTCATGATCCATAACAATTAGTGCAAATCAGGGCTCGAATCGTCACATACGATATCGTACTACTCGTCACGTAAAAACACATTTTTCGGATTATGACATACGTGAACGTACTCTTTGTCCCATTTAATTTATACTTCCTGACGTATCCCGTAATTTTCTTTCGTATCGTTTTCGATCCGTTAACGGATGTTACTATTCGAGCCCAGTACTTACACTAATTCAAAAAATGACTAAGAGTAATTTCCACCAAAACAAGAACACACTCAAAATATACTAACTCTTATTTGCGGCGGCAATTTTTGTCTCTATCGAGTATAGTCCATGATACAAATATTTATAAGGTACAATCGCTGAGAGCCAGCTTTAGAAATTTTGACGTTTGCTAGCATTTTTGATTTTCTCTCGCCGTCATTTCATTTGTTTGTTTTTATTTTCACTCAAACCAAATAAATATATTTCTGTCGAAACAAAAAAGTTTGAATGTGCATACATACATATGTATGTATGTAAACAAATAAATGCAAGCAATTGTGTATAAGGAGCTTCTGCCCTCATGTTAAATCGAAGATTTTGGAATACATTTAAAGATATTATACCTTAAAGGCACTGCACTTTTCCAAAGAACCATCTTGTGCTTATATTAAGTCAAGTGGTGTGGCAAAAAATTAGCCGAGCATACATAGGGGCAATTTGGCAAATTTTCGCAATTTTCGGAATTTTCGCAGCCTTTAAAGCAGCAACTCATTTTTCTTCTCTAAATTTATAAGTTTTCACACATTTGAATAAAAAAATTTTCAAATCATAAAATTTCATTTGTTTATTTCGAATTTATTTGACATTTGAATCATTTCGAGAGAGAAAACTAGCAAACGTCAAAAAAACCCCAATGGCGGACGAATTGAGCGAGCGGTTTTACCTTTCAATATTTGTATCATGGTATAGTCTACTCAGCTGGATTTTACTCATTGGGTCGAGTGAGAGGCTGAAAATAATTTCAATGAGTTTAATATTATTTGCGTTCTGCTTTGTCTACATCAGTGTTGGCATTTTTGGTACAATTGTACTTTTTTGATACAATTTCGTTTACTACGCAGTACTTTTTAGTACAATTTTGTGATGAATACTATAAATATATACATACGTAGCTCTGAAAATTCACTGCGGGAATTTGTTTTATCTTTTTGTCTTCGCCTTCTCGTTTTTGCCTTTGTAAGTTTTGAAAAAAGGTTTTGAAATAACCATTATAACATAGCAAAAGGTATGCTATCAACCTCACATTCCTAGGCAAGTTTTGGAAGAATATTTTCGATACTAAATCTTATTAAAAGAAAATGTCGAAATCAGCTTCATATAGTTAGAAACAGTGTCATCATTAATTCTTTATGTTCTTAAATATCATAACTTCACGACACTCATATATTGACTAGAGTTGACTATTTTATCATTTTTTAGTTCTAATTATTTGTTTATAACAATATAGTTAAATCCTTAACAAAAACTGTATGAAAATAAGTTTAAATCTTTGAACAACATTAAAAAAA
>NW_023461596.1:0-5811 GCF_013731165.1 Rhagoletis pomonella
GGACATGGTACCTCCCGTACAAATTTACTGTTTTATACTGCATATCTCCAGAGATGTTCATGGTAGAGTACTGGGACTTGGTACTGGGGTATGTAAAATCAATTCTAAATTCATGGAAGAAGATTAGGGTTATAAGAAAAATGGGCGTGGCACTTCCTGTACAAATTGACTTTTTCTTGCCACATATCCCTGGAAGTGTTTGTGGAAGACAGAATAAATTTCATTAAATGGAAAAGGGACAGCCGGGTTCGACCTCATAACCTAAAGCTCTCTTGAGGCATTTGCTACAGTAATGAGAAGTGGTATTTTATCAAGGCCAAGTTACTAAATTTGAGTTGGAAATATTAGAACTCGCCGTGGCACCTCCAAGAAGGTTTCACGTTCACGCGTCGTATACCTGGAAACCTTTTAAGGTAAACTTAGAGGGAGGAGAGAGGAGATTTTATAATTTCATAGTTTTAAACGGCCTAAATACCTTAACTCGCTTAGAAAATAACGAGCTATAACGAAATGGGCACAGAAATAAAATCTAACATCATTAAATTATTTTTCCTATTTGTATAAAAGCGCGGGGTGAAACCCGCGGGTATAAGCTAGTTGCTTTATAAAAAAGAGAACCATTTTGAAATATGAGTGTTTTTACTCTCTAGAAAATAACTTTTGCAACCTCACATATATTTGAATATATTATTTTCTAAAAAATTAAAGCACTCATATTTCAAAATGTTTCTCTTTTTTATAAAGCAGTTGCCTTTCTGGCTAGTATATTTCAGGGCGAATAGATAAGGCTTGCGCCGAGAGCTTGTGTGAACAAATCCAATTTTTGGCAAAAAATGTCAGTTACACGGTTTTGCAGAACGACGATACGCGGTTTTGTACTTTAAACGACGATATGTGTATGTGTACCCCAAAACCTCCTCTGTTCGCCCATCCCTCAGCGCCCGGCACTCAACATTTTAATTCAAGTAGAAAGAAATAATATTTGAATTTAAAACTAATTCAAGAATGAAAAGAATTATAGTCTGAATTGGCATGGCGAATACCTAACGCTGATGAGATTACGTGATGAGATGAGTAATCACGGTTGCCACAAAACAAAAAATTTTCTGACCAGAATTTACAAAAAAAGTTACCTAAAAGTTACCAAGTAAAAAACAACGTTTTATTATACAATAAACTAAAAACATACCTCGTTTATTTGTCATAAATAAGACATAAGTACAATAAAAAGTTTTATTAAAAGAAAACTAAGCTAATTCATTGGACATAAGAGGCATGAGGGCCAGAGGAGCCTATCTGCAAAAATTTTTTTAGTAACATGAGAGAGAAGGATCTATAGAAAATAAATGAGGTATTTTACTAAAAAGTTCATAGCACCTACGTGATGCCACATATTATAGTAAAAGAAAACTAATAGGGCGTGCATCGGGCTCTTACTGGTAATGCATTTTAAGGTGCACCTCAACTTTTTTTGAAATGTTAGTTAAGCTACTCTGGCGCTCAAGGCCTCATATAATAGATACATTTACATACGTATATGTGCTCCCTTTAACACCAGATGTCCAGGAGGGTGAGTAATCACTTTGACCTCCTAAACAAGCAATCAGGGAATGCACACAGAAATATAATTTTAATAACTTCCTTAACGAGTAATAAAGGAGTACTCTCAGAATAATATCCCACAAGCCTCCCAAAGAAACAATAAGAGAGGGTACACAGAAAAAGATCCCTAATTCCTCCCAAACGAGCATTACAGGAATACTCCTATTAAAATCATTCCGGAAACCTCCTAGAGTAGTATTGAAAAAGTGCTCCTATTTTTCAAAATTACCCTCATGGTGTAATAAGTCTATATTGATATTAAACGTGCATTTTAGATTAATCCATTTGTATAATTTTCCGTTCGTCAATCGTATACAATAATACATAATATAATAAATATACGTTGTATAAAATATATATACATACTATTTAATATACTTTAATAAAACACCTTATAGATAAAATTTTACAAAACGGCGAAACACTAAACATACATACATATAACATACTGGTTCAATATGGGTATTCAACTAAACGGGTAAATTCCGCGTGACCCTGTAAACCTCGTAAGTAAACATGTTTTCCATACAAGCTTACGAGGTATACGTGGTTACGCGGTATTTACACGTTTCGATGAATTGCCCTAATATGCCCAGCTTGGTTCCATGTGCAGAAGAACACGCAAACACGTTCAGCTCTGAGTACTCAGGAGCTTTCAGTTTAGAGGCTGATTAGGGTTTTTAATGTATGTCTGTCGGTAGGCCTCGACCTCGACCTCCTTAAAAGGCAAATGTTTTAAAGAGTGCGGCAAACGGCTCCTAATAGATGACTTAAAAGCATGAACTTCAAATCCCTGATTCTCTGGACAAAAGTCAACATAAGGAGGTCAGCGCGTTAACATCGTTTTGATGTAGAATAAGGGCAATCTAAAAAATATTTTGAGCTATTAAATAATACGCACTAAGTTTGAACAAATATTGCAATACGTACCGATAGTGTCATCCCCATCACTAATGCTATCACTAACTGATGCAATCGCTATTATGACTGCCATCGCTATTTCGAGTATTCATCTTGTTGCCTTTACTTTGTATTCATTCATTCATTCATTGTTAGTTTTTCTGAGAAGTCAGCTTTTCCACAATCGGTCGCAAGTAAACGCTATCTTATAAACTCTGTAAAGTTATTTATAATACGTCTATTAAATTAATAAACAAACAACGGTCATCTTGTCAAAATCTGTATTTGAGTGACAGATTATCAGAAGTGGTCATGAACCTAAACGACCTCACAGTAATGTAGCAAAAAAGTGTACTGCTAAAGTTGGAAGAAAAGACGAGCGGAAACAAGGCGGAGCTAATTAGCAGATTTGGATGTTTGGGAAATCATCACGCGGAAACGACTGCACGGATTTGCATGAAGTTTTGTACGCAGATAGCTTATGGGCCAGATTGGTTAATAGGCTATTTTTTTAAGAGTTGCCACCTGTTAAAAAAGTTTCATTTATTTAATATGCGGGAACGACTGAATGGATTTGCATGAAAATTTGCACACAGATAGCTTATGACCCAGGTTGGAAAATAGGCTACTTTTCTTAAGAGTTGCCACATGTTAAAAAAGTTTCATTAAATTAATACGCGGAAATGACTGAATGGATTTGCATGAAACTTTGCAAGCAGATAGCTTATGACCTACAGTGGAAAATAGGCTAATTTTTTGGAAGAGTTGCCACCTGTTAAAAAAGTTTAATTAAATTAATACGCGGAAACGACTAAGCGGATTTGCATGAAATTTTGCACATAGATAGCTTATGACCTAGGTTAGAAAGTAGGCTACTTTTTTAAGAGTTGCCACCTGTTAGAAATGTTTAATTTAATTAATACGCGGAAATGAGTGAACTGATTTGCATGGAAGTTTTCACACAGATAGCTTATGAGCTAGGTTGAAAAATAGGCTACTGTTTTAAGAGTTACCACCTGCCAAAAAAGTTTAATTCAATTAATACGTGGAAAAGACTGAACGGATTTGCATCAAATTTTGCAAGCAGATAGCTTATGACCTACAGTGGAAAATAGGTAAATTTTTTGGAAGAGTTGCCATCTGTTAAAAAAGTTTTAATTGAATTAATACGCGGAAACGACTGAACAGATTTGCATGACATTTCGCACAGAGATAGCTTATGACCTATGTTGGAAAATAGGCTACTATTTTAAGAGTTATCACGTATTAGGAAACTTTAATTAAATTAATACGTGGAAATTACTGAACTGATTTGCATGAAAGTATGCACACAGATAGCTTATGACCTAGACTGGAAAATAGGCTACTTTTTTAAGAATTGCCACCTGTTTGAAAATTAAATTTTGCTCAAAGATTGTTTATGACCTGGATTGAAAAACAGGCTACTTCCTTAACCGGTTTTCCGATCAGAACGGAATTTAGTACACTTACTATGGATTTCGGAAGGATGGTCTTAGACTGAAAGTAATTCCGATAACTCAAGGCCCCTCCCATACAAATTGGAATTTTCATATTACATACATATCTCTGGAAGTATTTGTGGGAGAGAACTGAAACTTGGTATAGTGATATGTATGTGAAATCAATGTTGGCATTAATCGATTAATGTTTTAATTAGTTAGTTAATTCGATTAAATTCAATCTGATTACAGTTAATCATGATTAATTTTAATCCGACTAAACAGTTAACCGTACCGCGATTAAAAAAATTAATTTTTAATCATTAACTCTTAATTTGATCAAGTAGGTTTGGTGATTAATTAAGTTATGCTGGAATTTTCCTGTGCACACAAAGCAAGTTAATCCAGTATGGCTAAGTCGGCTTTCCTCATCAATCTAAGCAATTTGGTGTGCATTTTCATTAAGATATATGTATACCAACAAACGTTTTACAAACTAGGTTTGTAAAAGTTCCCAGTTTATGTATTACTAATAACAATAATTATTATTTTTTTATATTACGTGCTTTTTATAAGCGTAAAACACAAAATAATTACTAAACACTAGTTATAGTTTCAAACTCGGACAAACTAGACAAATTAATCAGATTTTATTTTTAATTGGATTAACGATTAATGTTTTAAATTAATTAAACGTAATCGCAGCCAGCGATTAACGATTAAAAAAATGTTATCATTAATCGTACAGTTAATTACGACTAATTAATTTTAATCGTCAAAGGCGATTAACATTTTAATCGTTAATTTTTAATCGTTAATCAGATTAACAGTTTGCCAACACTGTGTGAAATCATGTTCATATTCACGGAGCAAAATGGATGTTTTTGGAAAAGAGGCGTAGCACCTCCCATACTGACTGAAAGTTTCATATTGCATGTCTTTTCAAATGTTTGGGGTAAAGCACTCAAACTTGGTATGGAAATACATATGTATGCATGTATGTATGTGAAACTAATACCATACTCATGGAGAAAAATGAGAGTTATTGGAAAAGGTGGTGTGGCAACTCCCATGTAAATTGATTTTTCTATGCTGCATATCTCTGGAGGTGTTTATTGCAGAGGACTGGAACTTGGCACCGAGATGTGTATACAAAATTAATTCCATACTCATAGAGAAGAATTTGTGTTATTCGAAAGGAGGACATGGTACCTCCCGTACAAATTTACTGTTTTATACTGCATATCTCCAGAGATGTTCATGGTAGAGTACTGGGACTTGGTACTGGGGTATGTAAAATCAATTCTAAATTCATGGAAGAAGATTAGGGTTATAAGAAAAATGGGCGTGGCACTTCCTGTACAAATTGACTTTTTCTTGCCACATATCCCTGGAAGTGTTTGTGGAAGACAGAATAAATTTCATTAAATGGAAAAGGGACAGCCGGGTTCGACCTCATAACCTAAAGCTCTCTTGAGGCATTTGCTACAGTAATGAGAAGTGGTATTTTATCAAGGCCAAGTTACTAAATTTGAGTTGGAAATATTAGAACTCGCCGTGGCACCTCCAAGAAGGTTTCACGTTCACGCGTCGTATACCTGGAAACCTTTTAAGGTAAACTTAGAGGGAGGAGAGAGGAGATTTTATAATTTCATAGTTTTAAACGGCCTAAATACCTTAACTCGCTTAGAAAATAACGAGCTATAACGAAATGGGCACAGAAATAAAATCTAACATCATTAAATTATTTTTCCTATTTGTATAAAAGCGCGGGGTGAAACCCGCGGGTATAAGCTAGTTGCTTTATAAAAAAGAGAACCATTTTGAAATATGAGTGTTTTTACTCTCT
>NW_023461596.1:5911-7361 GCF_013731165.1 Rhagoletis pomonella
AGAAAAATGGACGTTTTTGGAAAAGAGGCGTAGCACCTCCCATACTGGCTGAAAGTTTCATATTGCATATCTCTTCAAATGTTTGGGGTAAAGCACTCAAGCTTGGTATGGAAATACATATGTGTGCATGTATGTATGTGAAACTAATACCATACTCATGGAGAATAAAGTAATGTAAAAAAAAATATTTGTTTAAAAATAAGCTTTTATTTAACATGTTTAGTCAAAGGAATAAAATAAAGTAGTGAAACAAAAGATTTTTTAGCAAGAAAATTTTGTCAAAACTGCACTAAAATGAATAAAATAAAATAAGTTAAGGTCTCGTTAAAGTTACTAAAAGCCATTTAGTGAAAGGAGTTATTCAAACTCGAATGAAAATTACTAACAATTCGTTTTTAAAAAAGCTTGTCGCGCGAATAGCAAACCGGCATTTAAATATCTGCATACATACATACCTAACCAATTATGCATGTACGCTGAATTCGCCGACAAGCTTTTTTAAAAACGAAGTAAATTAGTACAAATTGTTAGTAATTTTCATTAGAGTTTGAATAACTACTTTCACTAAATGGCTTTCAGTAACTTTAACGAGACCTTAACTTATTTTATTTTATTCATTTTAGTGCAGTTTTGACAAAATTTTCTTGCTAAAAAATCTTTTGTTTCACTACTTTATTTTATTCCTTTGATTAAACATGTTAAATAAAAGCTTATTTTAAAAAAAAATATTTTTTTTACATTACTTTATTTTCTAATTTTTAGTCCATTTATAAAAGCGTTGTATATTAAATAGTTTTATTTTATTTTATGTACAAAATTTTGCAATAGATATTAAAATAATTCAACTTGCAATGAAAGAGAACAGAAGACTATGCAAGCAAAATGTTGTTTGCTTACGTTTTGTATAAACATACATATGTACATACATACATATAGCAGCAGTTAATTTCATTTAAAGAAATGGCGTGTCGTCCACTTCCGCTGTAGCATGGCATATATTTAGGCGCAATATTAAAGTTCTTCTGGCGAGGAAACTTCTCGAGTCTTCTAATTGTATCTCCTTGATATGATGCCTACAACGAGGTTCATATCTAGACTAGGTTGATATCTCAAATTTGCCATAAATAGCTTTGCTCTGGTTTTACGTTCTTTGGCAAATTACACTCTGTTAGCCATAAATTTTACTAATTTTTGACCGACTTTGAGTCAAGACCCCTGGACCATATAGGGAATTCATTTATATTTTAAATTGCATTGTCATAGTGATTGGAACTATGCTGAAAATTTCAAGTCTCTAACTTGTCGGGAAGTTAGTTTAAAATCGATTGGAAATTTCCACGATTTGCGCGGGATGACCAAGTTAAATAAAAGCTTATAATAAAAATGAGAGTTATTGGAAAAGTTGGTGTGGCAACTCCCATGCAAATTGATTTTTCTATGCTGCATATCT
>NW_023461596.1:7461-24654 GCF_013731165.1 Rhagoletis pomonella
AAAAAAATGTCCAAGAAAAACGCTTAAGGACACAGTTTACAATGATAAGGGTCACCCTTTGTACAGAAGAAGAACAACACAAGATGGTGGGAGAACTGTTACAAATCGTGCTCGACCTGGGGCGCACAGTATATTATTTCCATTTTATAGAAAATATTAATTCAATTATTTTATATCGCTAAAATTTAAAACAACGTCAAAAATGCTTTTAGAAATGTCTGCCAAACGTAGTAATATTTAAAATTGTATATTTGAAACTGCATTTCTATGTTTAAGTTGTTGGTGTTTTGTGATTTTGGTAACAGTTGTTAAGATACCATTTTGGTCTTATTTTTGTAGATACGTTCTTTTTAATGATCTTCCATTTTTGGGATTTAGTAAACTAGGACTGAGTATTTCATGTTTAAGTAAAACGATCCTAACTTAAATTTAATTATTTCATTAGACAGGCGAACTCGTTTTTCGCGATTATTCGATAAAGTTTGTATCTCAGTTTATTTGCCTTCTTATATTTTAAACACCACAACCTTAGCTGCTGGAAAGTACTGGTTTCAGGCCTACTAGGAATTTTATTTTCTTCGAGTAATTCATTGGTATTTGATTTTTGTATTATTGCTTTTAAATAGAGAAAGGATGATTCATTACCTTTCCAATGGTACCCCATATTGGAAAATAGAGCGCGAAACATCAAACTTATAACGGTATATTTTTGACCCAACTCGACTTTTATCGATATCTTCCACGTCCAAAATTCAAAAAAATAATTTTTATGTGCATTTCTGTCAGTTAATAATTCCTTGCTACAAGGAAATTCTAAATATTAGCCGTGGGTAACACAGTGCGGCGCCCCGCTATTGCGCTGATACCGTGAGCTGAGTTACTGGCGCCGATGCCGATTTTCAAAACTCAGTGACGCAATGGCGCCAGCAACACCAGAACTCTGACAACACCAGGCGGCGCAAAGAACCAGCGAAGAACACACAAATGCGAAGTGTCACTTGTAAAATGTGCAGCACAAGGGGAATTTTTACAAGGTGGTGTTGCTAAAATTAGCCGCGGTCCTTCTGAATGTGAAAATTATGTGTTGTTGTATTTTTCGGTTTTGAACTTGGGTATACTTGAGTTGTTTTTGCCCAACCGATACCACCTTGTATTAGTTCACCTTATTTCAACACCGGGTGTCGCAAAGAACCAGCAAAGAACACCCGAAATAGAAGTGTCTCTTGTAAAATGTGCAGCACAAGGCGAATTTATACAAGCTGGTGTTGCTAGAATTCGTCGCGGTCCTTCTTAACGTGAAAATGATGATGATGAATTTGGGTTTTGAACTTGGGTATACTTGAGTTTTTTCTCAACCGATATCACCTTGTATTAATTCACTTTGGTGCAGCGTGCAGCAATAAAGGCCGGTCCACATAGAACTTTCGCGTTGGCTTTGGCGTTGGCGTTGGTTTGACAGAACGCACGTTATAAGTATGCTTGCTACAATGAACGCTTGGCAGCGAATCCTTGGGCCACTAAATTAACATACTAACGACAGATAAGATAATATTTCTTATCAATAATTGCATTAAAAACGATATTTCTTGCCCGCACTTTATTAAAAAGGAAAAATATATCACATAATTTTATTTATTTGCAACAGCTGACGAGCGACGCACGCGAAAAGTTGAGAGTTGGCCATCTTTTTGCTTTGTGTTGGCGTGAGCGTTGTAAAATTTTGGCTATGTGGACGGCTGCATTTAAATTCATATATTCATAGTCAGCTGTTGAAGCGACGCCAACGCCAACGCAACGCCAAAGTTCTATGTGGACGGGCCTTAAAGGAAATGAGCTTTAGCCTGAAGAGGCGCAATTGCGCCAACACACTGTGCTGATTCCGACAGTGGCGCTGGAGTTAGTGTGTCAGCGCCAAAAACTTTGCGCCGTTACCCAGGCCTACTAAATATCAATTTTGGGCATTTTAGCTTTTGTAGCTAGTTAAATATTTCAGCTTTTGCCTTTTTAAAAATTACAGTTATATAACAGGTTGGCGAGACAGTACCTATAAATTAGGGATGGGCGGCACAACAGCTCGCGCGCAGCAGCGCGGGCAAGCAGGTGCTTGATGCGGGGTAAAAATTTAAAACCGAAAGGGTAAGCAATAGCCGTGTACGTGTTAAGCCATTTTATGCAATGTATATTGCCAAAGGCTATTATACATATTCATTTGTTTATGGAGGAACAATTTCTAACTATATTTGTAGTCTATTTATTAAAAATAATTCAAAATCAGTTGTATACAAAATTACTGTGGTATGAAAGGGAGCAACAACCGTATTATGGCAGAGTGGCGCAAGTCATGAATGTGTAATAGTGCCCGAAACTAATTGCAAAAGTGTAAAAACATTGCAAATTGTTGTCTATTATTATAAATACTAATACAGATAGTTCATAGTTCATAGTTCAGTGTATAATAATTAATATTACACCGTACATGATAATGAACTGTTAAATGCTGAAAACGCTTGTAACTTGTAGATCACTCAAACTTGGGTGTGCTTAATGGACTGTCTGGGCGGATGCGCTGGCAGGCATTGGGGTCTGTATAGCTATACAAACCTTGTGTTTTTTTTTAAATAAAGACTTAAATATATTCGGAAATTTAGAATTTGGCTTGATAAATTCACAAAATTTACGCTTTTTATAAAAATTTAATCTTACAATGGACTTTTTTTATTTTAAACTTACATTTAAGAAAACTCCATTCAATGCTATAATTACGATTACTTAACTATTGATATTATTCTTCATTAAGCATGAATATCAGCATACATTAAAGATGAATATTATACTTCACCTACATTTTGTTCATAAATAACACATAATTATGTATATTTTATCCTCGAAATGAACTTTTTCTAATCATGATGCGAAATTCCCCACAGTAAGTGTTGCCGTGCGCGCAAAACGAAAGCGCTGCACACAACCCAAAAGTGCTCCTCGGGGACCAAATGGTGAAAAACTGCGAAAAGGTTTATTACTGTATATACTGTGGTCGGTAGAAAACCGTCATATAAAAAGGTTGTTTTGCGCATGATCAGATATGGGCACTACCACAAACAAGCGTGAGCTAAAAGTGAGAATGTGTTAGTGTGCCTAATTCATTTTGCATGCTGTCGTGTTCTCATCGCTGCGCTCTCGCTTGTATACGTACACGCGACGCTTACGCTCTTTTAGCACCTGCTAACTCTCTGCCCATGCCTGCGCATGATTGTCCTTTTTTTACAAGCAAATTTCTCACGAAAAATTATCTGCGCAAGAACAAACCCTCCATTTGAAAATTTGCGACCAACTGAACGCTGACAATGCAAGAGTGAATTACAAAACAGCTCATATGCGCGCAAACAAGTCGGTACTCACCACCAGTGTTGCCATTTTTGTTTCTGCCGTCCCGCCAGATTAATAATCAAAATTGCTGGAATCCTGCTAAATCATTTAAATTCTGTAAACTCTTATGAAAAAAAGTTTCTTTAATAATTTAGCAGTTAAACTTTATTTGATAAAATTAGAGATCATATGTTTATAAAAAACCATCAGTTTTTTAACAAAAACAAAATTGGAACTTCGTTATATGGTTTTATAACCAGTGTTGGGATTTTGTGGCATTAAATGAAGTATAATAAAATAATGCAAAAAAAATATTTTTTAAAAACAAGCTTTTATTTAACCTGTACAATCAAAGGAATAAAATGAAGTAGTGTCACAAAAGATTTTTTAGCAAAAAAATTTTGTCAAATCTGCACTAAAATTAATAAAATAAAATAAGTTAAGGTCTCGTTAAAGTTACTAAAGGCCATTTAGTGAAAGGAGTTATTCAAACTCGAATGAAAATTACCAACAATTTGTACTAATTTACTTCGTTTTTAAAAAAGCTTGTCGCGCGAATAGCAACCCGGCATTTAAATATCTGCATACTTACATATACATACATACCTAACCAACTATGCATGTACGCTGAATTCGCATTTTAGTGCAGTTTTGACAAAATTTTCTTGCTAAAAAATCTTTTGTTACACTACTTCATTTTATTCCTTTGTTTGTACAGGTTAAATAAAAGCTTGTTTTTAAAAAATATTTTTTTTTACATTATTTTATTTTATAATTTTTAGTCCATTTATAAAAGCGTTGTATATTAAAAAGTGTTATCTTATTTTATGTACACAATTTTGCAATAGATATTAAAATAATTCGACTTGCAATGAAAGAGAACAGAAGACTTGGCAAGCAAAATGTTAATTGCTTTTGTTTTGTATAAACATACATATCTAGATATAGCAGCAGTTAATTTTATTTTAAGAACTGGCGTGTCGTCCATTTCCGCTGTAGCATGGCATATATTTAGGCGCAATATTTAACTTCTTCTGGCGGGGCGACATCTGGAGTCTAGAATTTGCTACAAATAGCTTTGCTACACTACCGCCGCGGCGCGCCGGCAGCTTTAACAATTTTATAGTGGTTTTACGTTCTTTGGCAAATTACGCTCTGTTAGCCATAAGCTTACTATTTTTTGACCGCATTTGAATCAAGACCCCTGGACTATATGGGGAATTAATTTATATTTTAAATTGCATTGCCTCGTGATTGGAACTATGCTGAAAAGTTCAAGTCTCTAACTTGTCGGGAAGTCAGTTTAAAATCGATTGGAAATTTCCGCGATTTGCGCGGGATGACCAAGTTAAATAAAAGCTTATAAAAATTGGTCATAAGAATGTCGTCTGCGTTTTCGTGACTGTTGAGCTCGTTGGAGTTTGTAAAATGTAGTCAATGTAAAACATATTTGCACTTTTATGTCCATACCTGCAATTAAGTCCCCTTTCAGACACGTCAAGTCTTGCTTTCAAGTCTGCTCGTTCGTGGGCGAAGGAGGTGAGAAGAGAGGGGAAGAGTACAGATACCTCCGTACCGTCAATTCGTGTCAAGTTTTCTTGTCTCTTTTGATCTTTTCGTTGCTTCCCATTTAAAGAACCAAGGACTTGAATTCAATTAAAGTTGACGCGTGTGGAAGCAAATAGAAAACACAAAACAGAATGCGAAAAAAATTGCTTTCAAGACTTGACGTGTCTGAAAGGAAACTAAAAAAAAAAAACAAATAAAGCATTTGCACAAGTGCTGTAAAATTAAATACACACCTATGATTTATTCGAAATGTATTTACCAAGGTGTGATTGAATTTGACATTTCTCTCGTAAGAACGATCCTATAATGTCAAATTGGAAGAAATTGTTTGTTTGTGTTTTTTGACATTTATGTGCCTTAAAAGAGAGCCGCACTGGGTTCTCAATCAAACCTTGTTTAATACACCTTGGATGTAATGCTGATTTTTTGAACTGCAAAATGTAAATGTAATAAATTGCGATCATTATGAATAAAATCGCTAAAAACTAGCTTGAGTGGAAAGGTACTTAAAATGGCAACACTACTCACCACGGTTGGCCAGTAATTTTTCTCCCTACACAGTTGAACAAACTACTAAAATATGTGAATAAAACATTTTAAATTGAACGTTGTGCTTATTTATTTCTAAAATGTAAGATATAATGTCATTAATTTTTTGAAAGAAGCAAATCTATATTAGGAGCGATTTCCTGAGCTACGGCAAGGCGCATTATATTGCTTAAGTTCTCGTCTGAGAGTCGATTTCTTAATCTCGACTTGTTAAGTTTCATCCAAGAAAATAATTGTTCACACGAATACGTTGATCCGAACATAGCAGCTATTTTTGTGGCAAATTTGCGCAAGTTAGGATATTTATAATTACAAAGGCTTTTGTCGATTAGTTCAGGAAATTTCTTCCCTTTTTCTTCCTATAAGAAATCAGAGACAACTAGAAGTTTAATATTGTATCGGCACATATTATTGCTTATTTTCTTACCATGAAAACATAAATATATTTTCGCAGCTCGAAGAACCGCTGCAGTGTTGAACCACGACTTAACCAACGAACTTCACTGTAATAAGGTATGTCATAATGCCCTGTCCGAGAAAATACTAAAAAATCCTTGAATTCACGATGGTTTAACCCGTGCGCTCTTATTGTGTTGACACACTTTACTACTAAACTCATAACTTTTTGATTGGACAAAGATTTTGCGCAAAGTGCCCCTTGATGGAAAAGCAGCGAATTGCAGTGAAACTTCCAAGTTTTTCAGCAATGAATGGTTGCCGCATTCTTCCAAATAACCCTGTCTTTGAACCTGCCATGGATTTTGCACCGTCAGTGGCGATGCACACTACTTTGCTCCAAGGCAAGCCTATTCGGTCAACGCATTCGTTGAAACATTTAAAAATGTCTTCTTCTTTTGTTGTTCCTTTCATTGGGATAAGGTCAAGGAGTTCCTCCACAATATTAAACTCTGAATCTACGCCGCGTATAAAAATAGCAAGTTGAGCAATGTCGGAGACATCAGTGCTCTCATCTATAGCCAAAGAAACTCCTACAAAAGAGCTAATTCGCCGTCTCAACTAACTTTCTGCATCTTCAGCCATTTTTTCACTCGCCTTTTAATAGTTCTGCGCGATAAACAAATCGCCTCATATTTAGGCAACTCGGATTCTGATATGATATTCACCGCCCTTAAAATACATTTTTTTACCATTTCGCCATCCGAGAATGCATGATTTCCGCGGACTAACTCTAAGGCAATCTCATAATTTGCGCGAATAGCTCCTTTTTCATAGTTCTATAAATTCAAAACTAAAGGAGCTAAATAAACTAATAAATAAAAGTTATCGCGTGATGTTTGAGATTTTACACTAATTGTAGTTGAATTTGGCATAACTTACCTTTTCCGAAGAAACCTCTATATCGGGACTTAAACCTGTAAATATATCTTGTCTACCTTCTCCTTCGTATTTTGAGAAATTATTATCGTGAAAGGTTTCGTAGTGCCTTTTTATATTAAATAGTTTAAACACCAAACGCCTTTTACACACGAGGCACTGCGACTCGCCGTTATCGTATTTGCATAGATATGAAGGACCCCACTCCTGTTCGAAAGCATTACATTTTCTTTTGTTCGTAGAAGTACTCGTAGCCATTTTAAAAATAATGTTTGTAAAACTTGCATACTGTATGACGACAATAAAAACTGTTGAACACTTGAATTCACGAGCGCGACTGAACTTTGAGCGTGGCTCATTCTCTGCCAATGCCTGCTGATGAATATGTATGTAAATTAACAGCATGGTTGCCATATCGCGCTATCATAAGCTGGTTAGCGAGTACTTGCAAGTCTTTGAATATTTACGTAGTGACACGAGAACTATGTAGCTTTGTTTAAAGATTTTGTTGTTGTCTAGTATAGAAAAAGGAATTAAAACAAGTAAGAAAGTCTAAGTTCGGGCGGAGCCGAACATTAAATACCCGGCGCAAGTATTAAATATATGTTTTCCACCTTTCCGAAAGCTACCGCTACATGATAAGCCGGGGTGTATACATTTTAAGTAAATTAGCGTCCTTAAATTTCGAAATATTGAAATTTCAAGCATATCTGAAATTTACCGTTATATGAAAAGCGGCCTCAATTTTAGTCCGATTTCAACAATTTTCAACGGTTTGCTTTTATGTGGCAAGCACAATAACCATACCGAGCTTGGTACAAATTGCTAGAACGGTTAGCGAGATACATATATGTGATCACAAGTGGGCGGTGCTACGCCCATTTTCCAAAATTTTGTCATAAACGTATTTCTTGGTAAAGAATTATTGCAACCATCAATTTTGAATAAATTAGCTTCAATATTTACTGATTTATCGAAGATTTTGTATTTCTCGAAATTACCGTTATATGGGATGTGGGCGTGGTTATTGTCCGATTTTAGAAATTTTCGGCCATTTGGTATGCTGTACTAGGACCAACAACCGGGCCAAGTTTGGAAGAAATTGGTGTAGCGGTTACCAAGATATACACATGTAACCATAAGTAGGCGTGGCTACGCCCATTTGCCAAAATTTTGTAATATTCTTATTTTTCTAAAACTCATTGCAAATATCAATTTTGAGTGAATTATCTTCAGTAGTTACTAAAATATCGCAGATATACACATGTAACCATAAGTAGGCGTGGCTACGCCCATTTGCCAAAATTTTGTAATATTCTTATCTTTCTAAAACTCATTGCAAATATCAATTTTGAGTGAATTATCTTCAGTAGTTACTAAAATATCGCAGTTTCGTTTTTCTGAAAATTACCGTTATATGGGAGGTAGGCGTGGTTATTGGAAGTTTGGAAGAAATTGGTGTAGCGGTTACCAAGATATACACATGTAACCATAAGTGGGCGTGGCTACGCCCATTTTCCAAAAATTTATAATATTCATGTTTTCCGTCTGAAACTCATTGTAAGTATCAATTTTAAGTGAATTATCTTCAGTAGTTACTAAAATATCGCAGTTTTGGTATTTCTTAAAATTACCGTTATATGGGAGGTAGGCGTGGTTATTGTCCGATTTCGCCCATTTTCAATACCATCCGTCCTACGCCCAAAAGAAGTTCACGTACCAAGTTTCGTTAAGATATCTCAATTTTTACTCGAGTTATCGTTTATGTATACATACATTTGTCTATATCTATCTCGATTCGTTTTGCCTGTTACAAACAACCGTTATGTGAACAAAGTTATAATACCCTTGTGCACAAGTGCGCTCAGGTAAAAAAAATACAACTATGACTTCTGTATTTTCGGTGCGTATTAACGGTATAACATACTAGGTAATTTTTTAAGTTTTTTCTTTCGGACTTATAATTTTACGAGACTATGTCAATCCACCAATTAGTTTTAACATTTTTGCATTGCATTTAAAATCATTTTGAGTTTATAATTATTTGCAGCAGTATATATGTAGGTACACTTCACTTTGCATCGTTAAAAATTAAAATCTTCAAATCATTAAAAATACATACATACATGCATACAGGCAGCTTTTTTCATGTTAGCTGACCCGAAGATACCTAATAATATTCGACAACTCTATAATACTATTAGAATACCATTCCCGCCATGTTCAGTGCTTATTTAGTGCATTTTATTCTGGATACGAAAATCTTTTTATACACATAAATATGTACATATTATGTGAACATTATGCCCATTGCTACTGTAAATGAACAACTTTTTTGTAAAAAGCTTCGCCAATCTTATACCGTACCCTGTGCAAAATTTCATTAACCTATCTTCAATAGTTTTCGAATTACAGAATTAAAGCCAAATAAAAATTGGTCAAATCTTACACTGTGGGGCGGTCCAAACTTTTGATAATAGCTGGGTTGTGCCCTTTTCACCCATTCTATGTAAAATATATAGTGCCCACATTAATGTGGAAGCTTGCAACTCTGTTCGTGCGATTAAATATATTTGCAAATAGACCAATAAAGGGATTGATCAGGCGATCTTAAATCTGCGCAGCCTCTTAAGGAAGTACAAACCTATCAAACAGGACGATATGTCAGTAGTAATGAGACAGCGTTGCGGCTCCTTGGTTTTCCATTACACCAAAGACATCCGACCTTAACTCATCTAGCCATACATTCAGCACGTACAAACACGTACAGCGTGTTTTCTTTATGAGAGTAGAAATAGTAGTAGGATTTATCCCTTCCTAAAACCACGTTAACTGGAATTTTCCCACTTCCCACGTTATTATACAATGAACAAACCAAAAAAAGTAGTGAACACGCCGCATTCAAGGTAAGCCTGTTGAAGATTGGCCCGATATTAACTCAAAGTACGCGCTTGGGCATGGCTACACCGTCCATGTAACGAACTATGAATGCTTTTGTTTGCGCATATTATTGCATCACGCTCGAGGCCCAACTAGCGACAGGGACCTTAAAATTTTCAACGATCCAGAACGGGGACCTTATAAACAAGCGTGTTAGGCTCTACGTTTGTTAGAGAACGATAACCACTGGGACGGAAATATGGAGCAGGCACTTTACGCGACCCTCGTATCAAATTGCGGCCTTTCCAATCCTCAAATGCTGTGGGATAAGTACAAAAAGGACCTGGCGGAAGTATATGCAGATATAACATTTAATGACCATATATACAACGAAGCGCTGCCGAAAATTGAAAACAAGGTTATGACAATGGCGGAGAAGAAGTTAGAAGATTTTGGAATGAAAGCCCTTGCTGATGAGTCGAAAATGATTTAAATTATTAAATTGCTGGAGAATTAAATTATGAATTTACAGCGTTGCAACATCAAGTAACTGATTTAGTTCCTTTATTGCTTCCAGAACAGAGTCATGACTTTCAGGAGGTGTTACGTCAGGTAGAGTTAAAGCTTAGTTAGTCTAGACTTAACTTAATTTAACTTATCGTAACAAATCATCAATGATTATTCAACACGTCAACTTCGGCCAGAAGCGGAAATATTTTGTTTTTGTGTTTTCTTTTTCAGCTGACAGGTTGCCGCCTGAAAAGCCACGTCAAAAAACGGATACAAAAAATATGTTTGCGTTCATTTATTTATGAGAAATAACTTAAGAATCTAAAATGTACAGGATCTTGAGTTACTTACGGTAAGCTAAGTTTTAACTAATGCCAACACAGTTTCTCCAAATATTAAAGTTACGGAACCTAAAAAATATTAAGTTACGGAACCTAAGTCTAGACTAACTAACTGCTCTTTCTCGACGCCCCTGGTGGACTGGGAAAACGTCAAACGTCTCCAATTATCTTGTCCGTCTCTTGTCGTTGCAGAGTTGCATTCCCTTACGTCACTGTCACTATGTTAAAGCTACGTCCACTTCTTGTCCTATGTCCGTCTGTCACTCCCACATTCGGCCCTCCTGACTTAGGGTTCGACCCGAATTCTGGACGCCAAGGCTTGAGATATTCTGCCACTGTGGAGCTAGAATTAGGTCCCTCCACTTCGTCTAGCTTTTCCACTCTGTAACGGCCGTGAGGCAACTTTTCGACGATTTTATACGGTCCAAAGTATTTCTGTTTCAATTTTAAATTCGTACCAAATTGAGTGCGCTTTACCGCCACTACGTCATTGACTTCATAATTTACATTCTCCTTACGTTTACGATTATAATTCCGCCGATTTTCTTCTTGAATTGCTGAAATACCCTGCTTGGCCAATCTTCGAGTTTCATTGCGATCGGCTTCGACCGACTCAGTTGCTTCATTTTCAACGATTTCGTCCAACGATGGTGATTCTGACAATCTCATGTCACATCCTATCAATAATTTAAACGGTGCTATTTTTGTGCTTGTCGGGGCCGAGTTGTTTATGTACTGCTGAACTCTTCCAATGTGCTTGTACCAATGATCGGGGTTATCCTGCGACAGCTTTGCTAACATGGGTATAACGATTTTGTGCATTCTTTCCGGTTGTGATGAGTAAATGTTGTATGTGGTTTTTCTTACAATAATCCTCAAAGGCATGCGATGTAAAGGCGGAACCCCTATCAGTGACGATTCTTCTGGGATTTCCAAACGTGGCTTCCTGCTTCGTCAATCAGTCAATCACTGCATCAGAACCCGTGTCTTTTGTGGGATAGAGCCACACAAACTTCGAAAATGCATCAACAACAACGAGGATGTAATTATATTGTTTCCGAGTAGCCGCGAGTGGACCAACGTTGTCTATATGGAAAGTCAACAAAGGTTTATCTGCCTTCTCTATGGGTACCAAAAACCCATACTTTTTGCCCGATTTGGCATTCACCACTATACAAGCTATACAGCAGTTAACAATTTCTGCGACTTTTGCCTCTATGCGGGATATATAGAAGTCCTTCTCAATACAATCTTTGGTCTTCTTCACAGAGAAGTGTCCTTGACGATGTGCCTTCTCAATTACCTCTCTCTCCATCTGCGTAGGTACCACAATTAGCTGTCGAGCTGAATCTTTGTAGAGGATGTCATTATATACGCAAAAATCTTCGTAGCTGTTCGCCTCCAAAATCTTACGTACTGCCTTCGTCCAAGGGTCCCTCAACTGTGCCTCTCTAAGTCGATGCCGCAACGATTCTTCTATAACCATACACTGCACTCTACTGAGCGCGTCTACATGCCTCATTTCCGCTCCACGTCGGTGTTCGATCACGTAATCAAATTCTTGAAGGTACATAGCCCATCGTGCCACTCGCAACGGCACGTCCTTTTTCTGCAACGTCATTGTGAATACGTTGCAGTCAGTGATTAACTTAAATGTTGACCCCAACACATATACGCGCCACTTTTGAAGCGCTTGGACTATGGCGAGTACCTCCAATTCGTAGGAGTGATACTTTTGTTCGGCGGGTGACGTCTTGCGGCTCATGAACTGCACCGGATGTAGTTGCTGGTCTTCGGAGTTCTTTTGGAGAAGAATCGCTCCGTAACCATACATAGAAGCATCGGTGTGGATTTCGGTAATTGCCTTCGGATTAAACATCGTGAGAACTGGTGCTTGGATCAGGGCCATTTTCAACTGTTTGAAAGATTCTACGGCTTTATCGCACATTCTAAACTCTTCGGTTTTCTTCAGCATGTCTGACAAAGGTCTCGCGATTAAGGCATAGTTTTTGATGAAACGGCGGAAGTAAGACATTAAGCCTAAAAATCTTTGTAGTGATTTTTTCGTCTGTGGTAAAGGAAAATTATCTATAGCTTTGGTTTTATCGGTACTTGGTCTAATCGTACTGTTCTCTATTATATACCCAAGGAATTGTATACTTTTTTTGAGGAATTGGCATTTTCCCCAATTAACCCTCAAACCCTTGTCATTCGCTAGCTTCAATACCTTCCTTAATTTCTCTATAGCTTCTTCCTCAGTCTTAGCCGGGATCACCAGATCATCCATATAGGCAACTACTGTCCCATCCCTAATAAAATCATTCAAAATTGCATGGATGTAACGACAAAATACTGCTGGTGAATTACAGATACCAAAAGGTACATACTGAAATTCATACTGGCCACTATGAGTTACGAACGCTGTGTATTTGCGGGAACTTTCATCCACCGGTACATGGAAAGACCCATTGGCCAAATCTAAGGTCGTGTGTCTAGTGCGTCATCGATTAAGGTCATAGGGAAGTTATCGCGTATGATTTTCGAATTCAACTTACGATAGTCGCAACAAAGTCGTTTTGTGCCATTCTTTTTTGACACGAGCACCACAGGTGAGGCATAGTTCGAACAGCTTGGGCGTATTATGCCTTCATCCAGCCACTGTTCGACTTGTTTGTCTATAATTTTTTGTTCTTCATATGACACCCTTCGCGGCGGTTGATAGACAGGAACTTCGTCAGTAAGAATGATTTTCATGTTCACTGAAGGGCTATTATCCTTCATTGGCTTGTACTCATCTATCATTTGCCTTACCGCACTAGCCAAACCCTTATTAAGGTGAGCTAAGTCATAATCTGGTTCTTCCCTACTGATATTAAAACATGAGTTTGAAAAAATATTTGCCATCGGATCGTCGTCCTTTGGTACAACCGTTTTTGCTACATCTTCGTTATCGACGTTACTCGACGCCACAATTCTATCTCTAAATTCAATATTATCGTCTGGAACCAGCATGTCAAAATATTTAAAAATGGAAGTACCAAGAATAATTTCATAGCTTATGTCACCTGCTTCTACTATGTGGAACGTCAAGTTTACTGGGCTTTTATCTATTTGTACCTTTATTTCACAACTACCCTTAGTCGATATTCTGGATGCACCAATACCAAACAGTTGCCGTCTTTCTGGAACCAGTTGAATAGATTTATCCAACTTGTTAAATATGTCGCATCTCATTAAACATAAGCTACAGCCTGTATCGTTTAGAGCCCATACGTCAATGCTGCAAACTTTTATCTTTTAAGTTTTAAGTTAGTTTTGGGTGCTTCACCAATTGAATTAACGTGACTCTGTTCACGCTTTGTGCCCGTACCCTGTTGATGTTCACGCTTTGTACCCGTACCCGGTTGTGTTTTGCATTCGAAAGACCTATGTCCAATTTGTTGGCATTTAAAACATTTAAATTCTCTTTGTTTGCAATCTTTCGCTAAATGCGAAAATTCGCCACATCTATAACATCTCTTTTCGATTTTTGCTGGCAAAGAAGAATTTACGTTTTCTTGTTTGGGCCCGTTATATGGTTCAACCTTCTTAAAACTATCCACTCGTGATTCCTGCTTAATCTTTTCGAAAATGACTATTTGCTCTTTCAGCTCACTTATGGTTTTTGCCTGATAAAGTACAGCCTTACTGAATTTAGAACCAGGAATACCATCGATAAAATATTCCAATAAACTTTCTTCATCTAATCGAACCGATTTTCCTATCTCCATCAACGCATACAAATACTCGCGATATGATTTGCCCTGCTTCTTGTGTCTTTTCCCTAATATTTTGTGAACATCAGCTGCGGACAGCTTATTACCAAACTCTTTACTGGGAGACAATTTCAAGGAACTCCAATCCCGTAACCCAGTTTGACTACTTACGAAAAGTTTAGCAGCACCACTTAACAATTGTTTTGCGTATATAAATTTGTGAATCTCGTTCCAGTACACGATTTCATCAAAAATTTACAGGCTTTCCTGAATATCTTTAAAAGTGAAGTGCGCGGTACTTACCGGCGCAGGCGATGGTCTGGATGGAACTTCAATTACGGATTGATTCGGCTGGGAATCACCATCTTCATCTTCGTCTTCATCCTCGTCGTCACCATCATCAATCAGGCCTAAATGTTGGAGTAGTCTTTCCCTAAGCTCATGTTTGCGTCCAACCACTCCTAACCCTAGCTCTCTTAATTTTTCTTTTAAAGTCACTACTGTCATTTTTAGGACTGCGTCCGCGTCTATGGCACCTGTGTCCATTTTTGCTATACTTATAATATAAACGTATCGATTATATTACTATTTAAGCCTTAAATCTGAATGCAACGATTTAAAAATATATCTTGCGGACATATAATTATAGTGGTTTTGTTTTAACGCAATTAAAAATCAAAGTAATTTCGCTCTGCTATCATCGACAGTCTTTTCAACCATATAAAACGATATATAAGTAATTGTACGATGTGAATAAAATTTAAATGATCGACAAATTACACATAAATAAACATACGTAAGTAATTTAATTACACCTGAAATCTTATACACTTTAAATCGTATTTTATGAAACAAAATTAATCAATTCGAACATCAATTAAAACATAGACATCTTTTGGCAACACATTCTAATCAGAAATTTCATTTCACAGGTATTTGTTTTTATTTTATGCTTCTAATTGGTATGCTTATATGTGATTGTTTATTGGCGTACCTACTCCAGTAAAATTCTTATAGCTTCAATTTCGCATTACATCTATCTGCACATACATATGTATGTGCATAATAACACAAAGGTTTTACTTTCAAAACATTCACGCCATATAAATACACATAAATGCACGAATTCCAATTATATTTGCAGCATATGCACTGCTTTATCTACACTGTCAACTTCTAATTAGAATTGTGTTTTCTTTCAACTTTCAACACTGCACTATCTTCTTTACAAATTTCTCACTAAATTCTCAACTTCTATATTTAGCTTTTATTTTGCTTCTCAATATAATTTCTATATTCTTCTTTACTATTTAACTTCTTTACCTTCTTATCGTGTTCTTTCCACCTTAGATCACCTTCGTTTTTCCTTCACTTGAAAAATGTTCGTCTTCTTCTTATTCGTCTTTAACTTCTCATTTATTTCGCTTCGCCTTCTTGCTGCTTGCTTCCAACTCTTCTTCTGGTATACACCTGCTGCTGCCGCTAACGTATGTGATTGTTCTCTGCTTCTACCAACTTCGCTGCTGAAGTAAACGTTCTAGTCGTAATGATGGTGGGTTTGTCTACGCTGCCGTCTACGATTGAGCTATTTTCATAACAACTTGTATGATGACGAAGTTGCTGCTGTGATCGCTCTGCTCGTACCAATTCACATATGTATTTGTACGTTCACTTCGTGACGAAAATTCGTATGTATACTAATGAATGTTGCTCGTAACAACTTGTATGATGACGAAGTTGCTACTGCAGTTGTTCCATTCGTATTATATGCGTTCGCTTTGTAGCAATTTTGAATGCGTCGTTGCTAAAGCAGAACTGCGTTTTGTTGACGTCGCTGAGGTCCTGATCTGCTGGCGTCTATGAGGTTTTTGTGCTGCTTTTACGTAACTGTGCTTGCATACCTCCGTTGATTTGATACATGTGTTCTTACATATATATTTCCATGTAGATATATATGTAACGGTGAAAAAATTGTGTCACCTTTGGGCACAAATGCGTGTTGTTGTTGGTGTAGCAAACGCAAATGTCAAATTTGCAAAGGTTTTAAGAATTTGGTTACCTTAAAATTGATTATGCAGCCGCAAATTTTCTTTTACTCAGCTTTTGCCGGCATCAAACGCAGACGTCACTCTTCTTTGATTTCTGCAGTTTTGCGTGTTTCGCGCGCTGTCACTACTTTTTCGCTTGGCTCAGCTTTGCTTGCATGAAATGCAGATGATATTTTTCTCCGGTTGGCTTATCCCGGACGAGCCCCCAAAATGTCGATTTGTTTAATACGTGGTTTTATTTAATGTATTTAATATCTCTTTATTGAAAGATTTACATTAGGTTGCACACGTATGTACTTAATTTAATTAAAGTAATAGTTTTAGATATATGAGCTGCGTTCTGGTTGGTGCCAAAGTGTCAACTGTTCGTTCGTTCGTTTGCTGTCTTCTCATAACGTGGTCGTCGTCAATCGCTCTTTCGTCCTCTCATCTCTCCAATTATCTTGTCCGTCTCTTGTCGTTGCAGAGTTGCATTCCCTTACGTCACTGTCACTATGTTAAAGCTACGTCCACTTCTTGTCCTATGTCCGTCTGTCACTCCCACATACATATATATGAACATACATGCATACATACGTATTATATTTTCTTCCTTTTCTTGTGATTAAATATTTGTCCATTCTCAGAAAACTGCTCAATTCACACACGGCGTAGATATTATGTTTTATGACCTTTAACGTAGCAGTTACAATTCCTAATATTGTTGTTGTAGGTTAGTCGATCAATTATTTTCGTGTGCAAGAAAACCACTTTTTTCTTCACGTTTTGCCCAACGTTTCAGGGGCGAATCTTTATATACAGTCAGTCAATAAAGTTTAGGTACAGCGAATTTTTTAC
>NW_023461597.1:0-24638 GCF_013731165.1 Rhagoletis pomonella
TATGCTCGAAGAAATTGTAGTTGATGAATTGGCAAACTGTGCAAAGTGGATATGTGCAAAATCATATTTCCTCCCACGAATTTGCAAAGTGTGAATTTTCGCAAATGTCAGCCATGATTTTTGTAATCATTTCTTTATTTGGTCAACTTTATGTGGTAAATTTTAGACCGTGGAATCGAGGTGGGTTTAGCAAGTTTGAAATTCACAAAGTATTTGCAATCACTTTGAGATATAGCGCGCCTAGAAGTATCCAACATGAAATGCTCACACAACAAGCGCCAAATTTTTAGTATGACGTGTATACTATTAATTATAAATTAAATATAGAATTATCTGTCTGCTAATAAATCGCAATGAGAGCAAATGGTATAAAAGCGATTATATTAAAAAAAAAAAATATCCAATAAACCAGCATAGCGTCAATACCTTCACGAAACCTCCCATCGACCAATAGCAAAGCCGCCTAATTCGCCAACGGACCTAAGGAAAATAAGACTTTTTAGCTCGCCTGTAAAATTTGGGCACTGTCTTCTGTGGACCTCTTATAGGAATGTGTGGTCTAAAAAGATTTATGGAATGCATTAACTAATCCTATAATAACTAAAAAGTCACTACGCGAGTCTTAACTATAGTACATTGCAGGCTAAACTATCACCTGATCCATCCTATCAGCTGCACCGCTGATTCAACTAACATCGAAAGAAGAAGCCGACATCGTCTTAATCCAGGAACCATGGGTGGTGGGACAAAATATTTATGGGCCTCAACGGGAAAGCCAAGGATGTGTATCTTGATAAGTGCCAAACTAAAGTGTTTGTTTCATCCGAAATTTAGGGCTGAGGTGCCAAAAACACGCATTGGAAGGTGATGCGAATTCTCACCATCAGACCTGGGGCAGCAGCGGCAATAATGAGCCGCGTTAGTCCTTTTGATTTCATACTTAGCTCTAAGTTTATTATTGCAAACTGAGGAAATACCCCCCTTTTATTAACTTCGCAAGCTTTTGCCGCAAGACAACGAGCTAGTTACTCCAACAAACCTAGTGGAGCTGGAACACCTGATTGACCGTTTTACGGGAGCCTGTGACAGGGCTATAGACATAGCCAGCCCCAAAAATTAGCTCTGGGGTAGGAAAAATCTACCCTGGAGGAATAAAGAAATCAGTATTTTACGCAAGAACTACAGAAGTGAGGAACATTGGGAGACCTACAAGCGCATGCTATAGGAGTACAAGAAGCTCCTTAGAAGCTCGAAAGGAACCACATGGAAAGACTTCTGTAACGGGGTGGAGTCAATCTCGGAGGGAGTCAGGCCCAGGAAGCTTGCAAAGACCTGATGGCTCCTGGACCAAACCCGAGGAGGAATCACTGGATCTCCTTCGAGGCACACACTTCCCGGGAGCAAACACACACACACAGCTGCAGCGAACATTGCAGCAAAGCTCAGCGTGGCTACAAGCAATAATTATGGCAGTATTCGCTCTTAAGCATATCCCTTGAAGGTGGAGGGAATCGAGAGTGGTCTTTATCACCAAGGCCGGGTAGGTGTCCGACAACAACCCAAAAAATTTCAGGCCCATAACCTTGTCGTCTTTTCAATTGAAGGTTATGGAGAGATTGGAGGAGGTCTATATCAGAAAGTCGGTAGGTGACGTACCCTCAACGATGCCTATAAGCAAGGAAGATCTTCAGAAACGGCGCTTCATAAATAGTGTCCCACATAGAAAGACCACTAGACATCAAATAATATATGCTAGCAGCCTTGCTACATATAAAAGGCGCCCTTAACAACATCATGCCCGAGATGATGATGACAGCGCTGACGAGCAGGACAACGACTCGTGCTTGGTTGCGCTTGTAAACCAAATGCTGCGATGTAGGGTTGTTCGGGCGGAGCTGGCGGGGGTTTCGTTGATTAGGTTCGTAGAAAGGGGCACCTAGTAAGGGCGAGTCCTATCCCCTCTACTGTGTGGCATGGAAGGGGGTGGCTGTAAGGTTATTGCGTATGGGGATGATCTTTCACTGACAGTGAGTGGTACATTTCCACATACGTTATGTGATAATATACAGGTAAAACTGAAGGAAGTCGAGATTTGGACTGAAAATATCGGGTTAGGTGTAAACCCAAGCAAAACGGAACTTATACTGTTTACAAGAAAGTACAAAATCCCCCCTTGATAACACCAAGGCTGGCACAGACCACGCCAAAACTAAACGAACCCGCGAAATACCTGGACATAGTCTTAGA
The DNA here is from genome assembly GCF_013731165.1 of Rhagoletis pomonella. Taxonomy (NCBI): domain Eukaryota; kingdom Metazoa; phylum Arthropoda; class Insecta; order Diptera; family Tephritidae; genus Rhagoletis; species Rhagoletis pomonella. Next base: position 2,248 of record NW_023461597.1, read on the forward strand.
TAAAAAATTAAACTGGACTCAAAACACCGAAAAGCGTGTGCGGAAGGCCACCGTTTCCGTATGTAGCTGTAGGAGAGAAATTGGCCAAAACTGGGGTTCAAGCCCAAATCTAGTGCACTGGATATTCACCGTCGTGGTGAGACCCATACTTGTCTACGCGGTAGTGGCATGATGTCCAGCACTAGAGAAGAAAGTAACCTGTATTAAATTGCAAAAAGGCAATACGCTGTGAATGCAGCACTAGGACTCAAGGAACTTAGAAACTGGAAAGCGGCTCAACGTGATGATACTATAATTCTTATGAACCGACAACTACCGGGCATAACTTTACTTAGCAGAGAATCATAGATCGAAGGAGTTCTGGAACTGCAACTGAAGATGCCATAAGATTCTACACGGACGGCTCCAAACTAGAAAACAGAATAGGAGGAGGCGTCTACTCGGAACGATTGGGAATACAACGATCTTTCCGTCTACCTGACCACCGTAGTGCCTTTCAAGCTGAACTGGCAGCCATACAAGAAGCCGTTGAAAGCCTAAACTAGCTTTCCACTGGGTATGTGTACCCGGTCACAGTGCCATACCAGGAAATGAGAAGGCATACGAGCTTGCAAGAGGGGGTATTTCCTCTCCACGTTCACCAGCCTGCCACTCGCTTCCTGCAAACTCTTACTAAGGGAGCACTCCCTTACGAAGTGCTCCCTTACCTTGAAGAAGTGGCCACCAGATGGGAGCACACTAAAAATTGTAATTCAACGAACCTTACATGGCCGAAATGGAGAGAAATTCTCACTCTCATTAGGAATTGAAAGACACTGGGAAGATGTGAGGAAAAAGGAAGTTCACTTTGTTCCATAAAACTTCAATTGTAAATGAATTTTCTTATTCTTTTCTAATTTCACTTTCTTGCACAATGACCACCGAGTGTGCAAGGCACATACTTATAAGCGCCACGCATTCTCAGCATGGCTGGCTGCCCTGCGTATGGCTGAAGTTGATTACGAAAGTTGCAAGTAGTCAGCACACGCACACACATAAATGTACATACATAGCTGTCGGCAACAACTGAATTCATCAGTATGCATGTTGCTGCATTTTTATAAGCTATTCTGATCTGTTCTGTTTCACTCGACACTGCTTTAAACTAAATACTCGTACTCCTCCAAACTATCTATGTACATTAGACTGCATCACCAAAAAAAGTTGCGGTTTTTCCGCCGGGATTACAAAATTTATTATATTTTAAGACGTCCACCAAACTATTTCGGAATAATATTAAGATTTAAGTGAGCCGATTTGAAAACACCTCCAAAATGGAGTTTTTTATGAATAAAAATAGTTTCTAAAGAACTTTTTGGAAAAAGTCCCCTCATATAACAAAACAGATTAAGCTTAAAAAATCGGCATAAAAATATTTAAAAATCTTTTCAACGGAATCGTAAGAATGAGATTTTTGGTATTTTCACACTGTTTTTATTTATGTAAAAAAAAAAGTCATTCGTGTCCGAATTTTATTTTTATTTTTTTCAAATACCAACACATCTTAATTCATCTTTGAATGACGTTCGTTCATCCTACCTTTCTCTTTCATCCTTTGACTGAGTTTATTAGCAAAGGATGGTGAGAAAGAAGCTTTCTAATGACATCTTTTAAGTCTAAATCGGAAGAGTTTAGGTTCAGTTATTTAAGTATTTCGTATACCAATCGTTGAAAAAAGTTAAAGAACTGCATCAAAAATCTCGTTATTACGATTCCGTTCAAAATGTTTTTTAATATATTTTAAATATTTTTATGCAAATTTTTTAAGCTTAAACCGTTTTGTCATTTGAGGGGATTAAAAAAAAAAAAATCTTTAAGAAACTATTTTTATTCATGAAAAGCTCTATTTTTTGGGGTATTTTCAAATCGGTCCAGCTCACGTAAATCCTAATATTTTTCCGAAATATTTTGCTGGACGTCTTAAAATATAACAGATTTTATAATTCCAATGGGAAAATAGTACCGATTTTTTTTTTGTTGTATGGGGAGTGATGCAGTCTAATGTACATATGTATGTACATATCTGCCTACATCGGCGTGCCCAAGTGCTGTCTGTCTGTATGCCTCTGTGTTGAGTGTACGGCACTCGGACAAACTATTTAAGCGGTCATAGTCCCATTAAACTTTTCCCAACGTGCACTCGTCGGTTGGGCAGTCAAGCGTATAAGCAGCTATGCATACATACATTCCTACCTTTGTTTATTAGTTGTCGGCATGGCGCAAAAAGTGGGATAGTCATTGGCGCAGATGCCGCGGCACGGCGACCACCCAAATGAAAGTTCTTAGCTTACCAAGCGCTCAGGGGTTGGGAAGAGGAGAGCGAAGTTAAAGTGCGACTGTGTAGAGTGCTGAGCAAATGCATATCGTTAATTTTCTGCAAAAGTGGCATAATTCCACTAATAATAAAAAACTCGTGAAAAACGGCTTTAAAGTTTACGGTTTACATACGCACACATTTTTTTCGAATGAGCAACTTGTAATCGATTTTTGCACAACATAGAATAAGGAAAGGAATAGTTTTTCAGTGCACGGCCGAATCCTACTGTGGTTTAAGCTTACCTGAAACGCTAGCTGCTTAAACTAAGCTTAGCCAATCATATGTCATATCATATGTCAGCCAGCTGTTAAATATAAATGAAGTTTACGTGGTATAAGTTTAAGCTGGCACTGAAAAACTGGCCGTAAGGATTGTCGGCCATTTCTGCATACTTAACTCAAACAAATTTTTTTTTTTTATTAAGACACTCTCGCAGCAAATGCGCGCTAAACACATACATAGATATCAGATAATATCGCTAGCTTAGATCGAAAAGTTGCTAAGTCCATTTTTACAATTTCACAGGGAGGCAAAAACTTCTCATGGTAATTTTCTGCAAGTAGTTCACAAAACTTTACTAATCAAAAGGATTCGATGATTATTCAAAGATTTCGTAGTATTTTTGCCTTCGGTGCATCTATTAGACTTAGCGAATTTGCCTGTCATTTGATACAAAAGAGAGAAAATAAAAGAAATGCCGTAATACTTTTCATAACAATGCATCGTGTTTTTAATTTATCTTGTTTTCTATAGATATTAAAATATTAATTTTCATAAAAAATGGACTTAGCAACTTTAGTTTGCGATATGTACGTGGTCGTTGCTAGAATTTACGTGGTCAAATAAATAGAAAAATGTTGATACCCAGCAGGGATTTTCGTAAATTCTATGGAATTTTCCCTTTCATTTGATACCCATATTTTTATTCTACATTGCACTGGATTTTTAAAAGATCGACCCATCTCGGCCAATCTCGACCTCATACTGAGATAGGGTGTTTTTCAATAAAATTCTGAAAGAGGACGTTTTTTGAAAAGTTGTGTGAGATAGGGCGTTTTCGAACTAGCTACCGAGCATAGGTCGATCTTCCACTCAGCAGTCGATATATCTTTGAAAATCCAAAGTCGTTTAAAGAAACGCAGGGGGGGGGGGGGGGAAGATTCTGTAACCAGTTAGCGACAAGTTTCGGATCGATATCGCACTTGTTGACGTAAAAATATTTCATATCATACGTCAACAAAACTGATACCGGTTCGAAAATTGTCGCTAACTGGTTGCAGAATCTGTCGCTAACTGGTTACAGAATCTGTCGCTAACTGGTTACAGAATCTACCTACAAAAATGATATCGTCCGATTCAGCTGGAACAAAAATGCTTCAAACAAGAAAGAGTTTCTCTGTATTATGGCCTCGAACCGACATATGTATATACATATTTCATTTGGATCAGTATTAAAAGCAAAACAGCTGATTCCGTCAAATTCACTGAGGGCTGATTAGCGGTATTGCCATCGGCGCCACCTTCTGTATTCTCTCCACCGTGTCATATATGTATGTATGTAAGTTCTATTGATAACTAGTCCGAAAGTGAGCCAGTTTTCCCTAGTTTTTCGAAAGTGGTTATATTTTGAATAGTTTAAAAAAGAAGAATCCAAGAACATCTTAACACAGGATGAAATATTTCTTTGAAATTTATTGTTTCGTACGAAAGTTCCATTTTAACTATTTCTTAGCAATTCATGCCACGATTTTCCCAGAGGTTATATGCCCATTATTCACTTACAGCATGCAACAAACCAAATGCCAACTGTCAATGGACAAGCAGTCTTCTACAGGGCCACGCAGCGATCGAGCGTAATCCGAGCTATATGATATCGACATAGCGAGCTGAAGAGGGAAAGTTAGACGTGTTTTTCGTAAAAAAAATAGCTAGACCGAAATATGTATTGGAAGAAAACCCAAGAATAGGGAACTTAGCATCAGTCTTCTGAGCGTCGACCGTTGGCTATGTAGATGTTATCCCCTGATAAAATCACTTTTTTGTAGTCAATTGCAGTCGATTCACACGCGTCCTCCTTATGAAATTTATGCAATCAAACAAATTCCAGGAAACCAACAACAGCTAATGAAAAGGTGCAAAAATGTTAATTGCAGGCGCATAATCAACGCATTCAGCAATTGCAATAGGCAATTTTAATAAACGATTATTACAGCAGTTTTCTTGTTCACTTTTCTGATTTTGTTGTTTGATTACATCAGTAAAACTAATTAATTAATTAACTTATTACAACACCAACAGCGCGGAAAACAAAATATGAAACAAAAAAACGCGACTAACTGAAGAAAAGGAAAGACAACCATATGAAGTGCATATAAATACTTGCATAATTTTTCGCAAACGAGACAGCAGCAACAGAATGGCAGGAAAGTAGAGGGGCGATAAAGAAAATTTGCAGAAATTAACACAATCAACACTTGTATCTGTGTGTGTGTGTGTGTGTGTGTGTGTGTGTGTGAGTGCCAGAAAAGTGCAAGTAGCCAATGATCAAAACTGCAAACGCCTGCGAGGCGATCGCAGTGCAGTTAGGCGCCGCCGCAAGCGGTAATTAGTTGTTGCATGCAAAAAGACAAAAACAAAAAGACAACAAAAAAACTGTGGTGCGGTAAGCCGCTGTGGTTAGGCCGCGCTATGGAATATGAAATGAAACAAGTTTTATGCAACAGTTTCACAGTCATAGTCACAGTCATATTTGATCATAGAAACGAGTATCAACATCAGTCCAAAAAAAATGGGATATCAATGCATGGCGTGTTTGTATGTACATACTCGTGTATGTGTATATGTTTGAGACATCTCACACGCCCGCCTGCCGTCATGCATAGCAAATGCATATAAATTGCATTTAAAATGATTTGTTTTTTTTTTTTATTAGTATTTTATTGCATATATCGCGCGGTATTTGTGTGAAGCTAATAAGAAAAACTGGAAGAGTTGGCTTTGTTGATGACGCAAAGTGTGGAAAAATGACAGTAAGCTTAGCAGCTGTTACGACACATCATAAAATGATACTCGCCTCTATCAAACAAAGCGAAATTAAGTAGTTATGACATAACTGTGTTGAAACAATCTCGAAGGGGGTAGGAAGGGTCGACGATTACAACATATCGGGAAGGGTAATATGATGAGTCGAGGATTGCAGTGTGCAAAATGAGGTGTAATTAGGAATTGCGGTTTAAATGCAATTTATAAGCGGTTAGGTTTTTTTTCTTTAGTAATTGTATGAGAAAGTAATGAATGGGTATGGGATAAAATGAAATCAAGTTAAAGAGAAGTTGAAAAAGCTCGCCTCTTGAAATTAAATATATTCTTCCTTATCTTCTTATTCTTCTTCTTGATTGCCGCTACAACCGCTCAAGCGATTTTGACCGAGCCCAAAATCGTAGTATTAAAGAACGTTTTAAGACAATTGCTAAGGTCACACAACGGGACCATGGTTGCCATTTCTAATTTATTTTCCGGACCGAAAAAAGGACCAAATGGTAAAAAATGGACAAATTTTTATTACATCGGTGAAATTGAGAGGAGTTTATTCCTCTTTACCAAGAAAAAAAAACGCCAATTCAGTTTTTATTTTACAACGTTTTTTTTTTTTTTTATTGCATCCAAAGTGCATTACAATTGTATATTATTAACATTATATTATTTAAAGTTTTAGATTATAATTTGTTCCTTAATTTCGTTTTTATTAATGCTAAATCATGAAATCTGCAGGAAATTGGTCGAGTAGCGGAAAAATTGATACATCAGTATCAGAAAGAACTTTCAAGATGTTTTCCATTGAAATCGCATATTATTTTCATGTACTAAATGACATAATGAAAGTTTTGCTACCTTTCCATATTTTTGCCAGCCACTTTAATATGGTCACCGAGTAATTGAAATTAGCAAGAAACGGCGATATTTTTTGAAGCGTGCTTTGACAGATGATTAGCCATATGCTATATGTGAAGATCAGTGGCAAGGCGAGTTCACACTTTTAGCAGGTGTTGCCAATCGGCCCTATGCGGAATATCATCATCGTCGAAGATCGTCGTTGTGAAATGGACCATTTTAAAAAGAATTGGACCAATGGAACAAACGAAAAGAAATGTACCAAATTTGGTCCATTTGAACCGAGACAGCAACCGTGAATGGGACTACAGCAGTTAAAAATAATAAACAAACAAGGTCTAGCGAATTGCGAAAAATGAATTACGCAGATTCAGAGCAAAATATCTAACTAACCCAAATCAGACAAGTAAGAAAGTCTAAATTCGGGCGGAGCCGAACATTAAATACCCAGCGCAAGTATTAAATATATGATTTTTATATGGTAAGCCGGGGTGTATCAATTTTGAGTAAACTAGCGTCCTTAAATTTCGAAATATTGAAGTTTCCAGCATTTCAGAAATTTACCGTTGTATGAAAAGCGGCTTCAATTAGAGCCTTCTCCACCTGCTCTTTCCATCGCAGTAGGGGCCTCCCTCTTCCTCTGCTACCACCAGCGGGTTCCGAGTGGAATACTTTCAGAGCTGGAGCGTCGGTGTCCATTGGAACGACATGACCAAGCCAGCGGACCGCTGTATTTTAATTCGCTGCACTATGTCTATATCGTTGTTAAGCTCATACAGCTCATCGTTCCATCGTCTGCGGTACTCGCCGTTGCCAACGCGTAAAGGCCCGTAAATCTTCCGCAAAATCTTTCTCTCAAACCCTCCAAGAGCCGCCTCCTCGGATGTTGTCATTGTCCATGCTTCTGCGCCATATACCAGCACGGACATGATGAGTGACTTATAGAGCGTGGTTTTCGTACGTCGAGAAAGGACTTTACTCCTGAATTGGCTACTCAGTCCAAAGTAGCACTTGTTGGCAAGAGTGATTCTACGTTGGATTTCAATGCTGACATTATTATCGGTGTTGATGCTGGTTCCAAAGTAAACGAAATTCTCTACTTTCTCGAAATTGTAACTGTCAACAGTGACGTGGGTGCCAAGGCGCGAATGTGCTGACTGTTTGTTTGATGACAGGAGATACTTCGTCTTGTCCTCGTTTACCACCAGACCCAATCGCTTTGCTTCCCTATCCAACTTCGAAAAGGCAGAACAGACTTCGCGGTTTTTGTTACCGATGATGTCGATGTCGTCGGCATAAGCCAGCAATTGCGCGCTCTTGTAGTAAATTGTTCCTGAGCGGTTCAGTTCTGTAGCTCTTATTATCTTCTCCAACATCAGATTAAAGAAGTAACATCAAAGGGAGTCGCCCTGTCTGAAACCCCGATTTTTTGGCGAACGGCTCGGAGAGCTCTTTCCCAATTCTGACGGAGCTGGTAGTATTACTCAACGTTATTTTACACAGCCGTATGAGTTTTGAGGGTATGCCAAATTCAGACATAGCGGCTTTAAAGTCGACAAATAGGTGGTGAGTGTCGATCATTTTCTCGCGGGTCTTTCGTATTTCGCCACATTACCGTTATATGGGGCCATTTGGTATGCTCTAGCAAGGCTAACAACTGTGCCAAGTTTGGAAGAAATTGGTGCAGCGGTTACCTAGATATACACATGTAACCATAAGTGGGCGTGGCTACGCCCATTTTCCAAAAATTTATAATATTCTTTTTTTTTCAACAATATTCAACAATTTTTATGAGCTTGAGGCCGTTTTAAGTGAAAACTTATTGTGGAAAAGCAACAATAATTTAAAAAAATGGTAGAAGTGATAGCTATTTCAGAAATCACCACATTTCCTCATCAGACTTCTTTCTGTAGGATTCGAACCGACGATCACCACTGACTCAGCCAGTTGCCTACGCACTGTACTAAGTTTGTCTTGTTAATTCTTGTTGCTTATTAACAACGCTCTTAACTGACCAGCTAAAACAATCGACAAAGGCTAATCTAACCCTGGACTGACCGAAGAAACTCCACCCACCGGATGTGACAGTATCGAACTAGCGCTGACCTTAAAAGCATGTACAGTAATCAAGACTTATCTGATGGTGTTTCTCTTCTTTATGTTGCGACACATAATACCAAAAGTATTAACACAAGAAAGCCAACTTGAAATATCGCTAAGGTCTGCGGCATAAAAAAGTTTCACAAAACTTGATATTCGAATTAAAAATTTTCATGATCAATGACCAGCGAAAAAGGGAGATAAAGACAAAAGGGCGTAATGCACAATGGCGTAAGACAATAACAAGAAAAAGAAACTAAACAGCCAAAAACTATTTATGTATAAGGAAAGACCAAAATCTGCTGTCTGCGCATGCGTTTAACGTCTGCGCATGCGTTTAACGTCTGCGCATGCGCACCTACATATGCCCTTCATGCGGCAACGCAACTCGCATGCATATCGCCAATGCTGCGCTGCTAGCTTAATTCGCTCTGCCTTCATAGGCAACTGCGACCCCAGACAGAGGAAGAAACTTGAAGCGGGCCAAAGTAAAAGTGAACTGGCAAGTTCAAGTTTATTTTTCATTTGCTGCGAAAATGCACAGCAACAACAACAACAACAAAAGCAAAAACAACATTAGCCGAGTGTTAAATAAAGAAAAGGAAAATTAAGCAAAGCAACAAAGCGAATATACCACAAAAGCAGGGAAAGAGTTAAAAGTAGTGATAAAGGTAAAATTAAAAAGCTTCAGCAAATTATTTTGACCCTTGAAATTTTATATGGTAATCATTTTTATCGTCATTTTTTTGTGTGCGTGTTTTTAAAACCGGATTACCAAAAATGAACTTCCTATAAGGTAAAACAGCTGTTAAGCAACAACAATAGGTTTTTTACAAAGTTCAACAGCAGCCACAACAGTTAGGCAAGATAGGCGTTACGTTACGCTTAGCTGTCTACGCGGGCCTAAAAAATTATACAATTAAAATTTACAAAAAGCCATGTAAGTAACTATATATATATATATATATGTACATATTTATAAATTTTTTTTGTTAGTTCATGCTTCAATCAGCCACGCATAAAAGAAAGTTCGGTAGCGTGAATAAAATGAAATTTCGGTGCTTTCAAAAAAAAAAACATAAAAACTACAGCAATGTCGTGCACTTCAATTTACATACATACATACACACATACCTACATATGTATGAACCTACAGAGGTAGATACGCGTTACTAATTTGGGTTTGAAGCAACTTGAACCGGCTGGTGAAGAAGAGGTGGCAAGCGCTGTGGGAAAGGCCCCAACACATTAAGCGGACATTGACTTTTTATGGAGAGCTGACATGCGATGACATACACACATATGTACATATGTACACATATATATTTTTATATACACAATGTGTAAGTGGCTTACAACGAAGTGGTTTTGAAAAAAATTCGAGAGATTAAGGCAGTTAAGAAATTTATAAATGCCACAAAAAAAAACAGTAAACTAATTTTTTAGAGGAAAGTTCATGCGGTTATTTTAAAAACGTTGAACTTTTTTACGGAAATATTTTCTTTAGTAAATTGTAAAAGAAAGAAATTCACGTTGATTGGCAAAATAATGCTGGGATCTACGAGTACTTGAAGCACTTAGGTAAGTGTTTATCTCACCTTCTTCTCACGCAATATTCTGTAGCAGTTAAGACGACGCTAGCGACTGAAGTACGAGCCAGCAACCGTTATTGCTATCTTCTATCCTTCAAAAAAAAAACCAAAATACTCCTCCGGGCAGCGTGTTGTAGAAATACAGTACATCCTTAGGTCGTTGGTGCCTGTGCGATACGAACCGGAGAAACAGCGACACGAACCAGAGCACTGAGTAGGTATCTTATAAGCCAAGACCTACCCTTAAGAGTTCACAAATAAACGACAAGAAATCAATATATCAAGCTAGGATTAGAATAACTTGCTCAAACAATAGAGTTGTTTGGTGGTGTCATTCTGGTCTAAGCAATGATTTATTCAGGTTGAGACCGGAACAGAAATCAGGAAATACAGTCCTAATGGTAGCACCACGAATACAAACAAAAAACCATCTGACGATCTAGAGAACACTCCATACTCAGAAGATTTGCTAAGAAGACTACTTAGCTCGTTTTACAAAGTACGGCAAGGAACTAGTAAGGCTAAGACGAATAATTTTATAACCTTATTCCAGAATATACATACTATCTTTAACTTCCACAGCCACAGGGCTTCAAAACTCCATAGGGAGGGGAACTATAATAACTAAACTATCAATCTCTTTACCAAAAGGTACCTACACTGGTGGCAAAGAGAAAGAAGACGCAGTCACTCTGCCTAAAACATACCAACCAGACCAAGTCATAGGAGAATGCAGTGGATTATAGAGCAAGAGGAAGAACGGCGCGCCCATACTTCGTACTAATGCTTTTCGTAATATAGCTTCACTCATAACATCGAGATCTTGTTCCCTAATAGAACCATCTAAGACAATGAACAACCTAAACTGCGGAAAACACCCCACATTCGGTATATTGGTGGCAGAGGTCTATCGTACATAACCTACTTAGAAGTCTTATTTTCACTGGCTCAAAACTAATCTGCTGTTGCCGTCAGCTTTTAATATTCATCGCATTCAGCAAACTGCTTTAGCTCAATCAGGAACCAGGATACGTTGGATTCTTCGGTAATGAGGTGGCATATGGTTTCACTAAGAAAGAGCCTTCACAGCCATTCATAAGGCACAAGCCTTCGTGGGTTTACCATGGAGCTTTTTTATATGAAATTTTTGTTTGCGAATGAAGGAACATAACAATGAGAGTACAGAAGGTGAAAAGATAAATCTGTTATTCCCGACATATAGCAAAGGAGAACCGAAGCACCTCACCTTTACAAAATGAATTAAGAATCCTTGAAGGCAACTGTAGGTCAATGAAGAACTTTTCGAAACTTTGATTGGTTTGCTGTAACCAGTGCAGATTTTTACACGACTAATGGACAATAACAAAGTACATTAAGTGCTACTATGAAGCCCTTACTAGGCCCAGACTTATCTTCCTAAAAACACCAGACCAATATGCTCATAACTCTAATGGTCTCCATACACTGAATCTCGCAAGATTGCTTAACGAAACAAGGATCAAAGAAGACCTGCGACTAAATAGAGGTATGTTACAACAAATCTTCTTTGTACGCGGTATCTATGTGGCCTCTTTTTTGCGCTAAACATCGACCTAATCGAATGCAAGCTGTGGAAACTAGCGCCTATAAGTGACAACCGTCATTGGTAGTGATTCCAAATGATATTGACCTTTCGGTTCCGTTCTCTACAGTGTTATAGCGTTATATCCAAGGAACTTCTTACGCTGCCAGCGTTGGGTAGGTCCAGAGTACTATCTCTATACGACTGGAAGCTTGTTGTAACTAGTTTATACTACATATTTAAGGCGAAGCATGATAAAAGTTATATCCCTGCTCCCATCTTCTGTGATTCTCGATTACACGGGCATAACTTAGAAGTCGCGTACTGGGACGAGATCCGTAGCATAGCGCGAGCCACATCTTGGATGAAATCAGATCGAACATCACCGAGCGGATCTACAGCGGAGAAAGCACTCGTTCCAAATCAATTATGACAGAACCTGCACGAAATCCAAAGTGGCTACAAGTTTTGACTCACGAACTGTGATCAGCGCTTCCTTAGATAGAAATCGCAAAGGTAGAGATCAGACAAAAATCGTCTACCAAAAGGACCACAAGCGGTTTCTAAGACATTAGATACCATAGATACCACTGAAAGCGGCTAAAGCCACAGGCTGAGATCAGGGAGAAATACCAGAGCAAAATATGCAGATAAAGAACAGACGTAAGGATCAGAGCCACAGTCTAGAGGCTGAGACCGAAGAAAAAGGTAAATACATGAGAAAAATATGCAGATAAAGAACCGATCTAAAGACCAGAGACACAATGCAGAGATGCAGAGACCGGGGACCAGGAATCAGAGCTGAAACATTATTCATAGATCATCAGAGATAAAGACCATGGACAGATGCCAAAATAAGAGACCGGCGTAGACAAAAGCTAAAGGCTACAAAGAGACCAAAGGGAGAGATTAGAAAAAGTGTGCACGAAATTGACCGCAGGCGGGTTCTTAATAGCAGGCCATAGGTGGATGTCTTCAGTGCTCTTTAGCTCATCTTGACAAAAGCGAGAAAGGCAAGATAGACAATGACCAAACGCCAGCCACTAAGATCACAGACAAAAATCAGCTGCACAAATCAGACGAAAATACGCGTTCCCACAACAGTGGGGTCTGCGTAAACGAAACAACAAAAATCTATATTTGACCAAGGACTCTTTGGTAGTTTTTCATGCTGTTCAAACAGCGGCAAAGAAATACGCAGATTAAGGACAGTTGTAAGAATCAGAGATGCGGATAAGATGCTGAGCCCGAAGACAAAACTGACGTAACCGGAACGACCCAGATTTATATGTGACCAAAAGCCGTCACTTCAGCAACATTATCCAAAACTGTTTGGGAAAATTTTATGGTATTGCAACGACTACTGCCAGACCTAGGCAAAAGTCAGAGGCCACCAAGACGGAGACCAAAGGCACGGACTAGAAAAAGTGGCCACAAAAAAGACCGTAGACAGATAAGTGAGATTGGGATTAGTTGGCTGAGAGATCCAACCAGCTATCTCCAACTGAATAGTGAGTTTTCATAACCAGGTTCGGCATATCAGTTCAGAAGCTGGGGCTATTGTTGTCCCGCCATTTTTTTCAGGGCAAGCTGCTGACGACAATCTTTTTGCTACATTCTTTTCTGTGGATTGGGCACAACAATTTTTAGAAACTTTCAATGATGGCACTCTATTCGCGGGACTACATTTAGCTAGCTGGCGGCTGGACTGTGGTAACAACTTCAACATATTCTCGCTTCCATACTTTCGACTACTTTGTTACATTAAGGAAGCCTCGGACATCCGCACATCATTCGCATTGACCTTGCGCCATGAACGCTTGTTTGAAACGCTGCGTCTGCGCGTTCCAAATCACCTTCCACAATATGATATTTTGGGTGTTTAGTACGTGCCGCAACCGGACAGGTAAGCAATTGTCGCGCAGCGGTTGACTTCAAGTGCAAACATCGAAGATTGTCAAATTAGATGCGGTGCTGCGTGTCTTTTTAAATTTCGGTGCAGTCACTGACTGACTTACTACTAAACCTACATACGTTGCCTTCCCTCATTTGGGCTGCGTTGCACGTAGTAGATACGTACGTACAAACTTGTACTTGCTGATGCGCAATTTCATTTTGTATGCGTGCAAATGACAACTCATTCCTTCCGCGTAGCGCAAAGTGGGAAAAGGGGCGTGCAGTTGAATGCTTCGCGTAGTACTAAATACATACATACATACATAAATTTGTACGAGTATTTATTTTAGATACTTTTTTCGTTGTCGCAGCGCTCTCGTGATAATTAATGTTATGTGGTACTTTTTTGTTGTATTTAGTTATAATTTTTAATTCTTTTTTTCACGCTGGTACTTTAAGGTTGTGTGAAAGTGAAATTTCTTTCGTGCGTCTTTTCGAGGTCTACGCTTAATTTGTTTTTCATTATTATTGCAGTCACATACACTTTCATACAAATACATATGCACTCGTACATATGTACATAGGTGAGTAAAATGTCACATTTGTTGTTGTTGCATTTTATTATTGCTGGTATTTTTCTGCGTGTACCGGTCGGTCGCATTTTTTATTGCTGGCACTTATTAAACTTCGCTATATGTATTTAAGAAAAAAGTATTAAATTATTATTTTTGTAGATTTTATAACAATTTGCTGCTGCTGCGGCTTCTGCTTTGTCCGCTTTTACTTGTTTGTGCAATTATGACGACCATAACCTTAAAGTTTTGTGTACTTACGCATTTCACGTCGTTAAAAAAGGTTTATTGTCAAGAAAAAAGGTAAGTAAAAAAGAGACAGAAAAGCCAAATGAAAGTGAAATGGTGGTGACTTTCAAAAATAACAACAAACTAAAAAAATAAAAATTGTTTATATTTAAGTAGCATATCGCGGATGTTACATGTATGTATGTATGCACATATGCATGTGCTGCTGGAAGTGCCAAATCTGAAAAGCGCTGCATAGGAAAAGGTAAACGACTCATCATAGTCGTAATCGTTTTGACAGTGACAATGACTAAAGGTTTAATTGGAGTTTCGAGATCAGGCAGGTACTTTTAAGGGCAATTCTGACTAAGATAGTAAAAAGTCGTTCGCAAGACCATTGAAAGACAGGTCGTTATTCTTACACAAAAGTCTTAGAAAAAGAGCTCTTTCATTCACCACTTGTGGTGAAAAGCTTTTTTTGAGAGAAAGCCCTTGTATAACATTTAGCTCACGTCGCTACAACAGTCACAATGGCCGAGTGAGCATGCGACTCGATAGATCCGAGTTCGGGTCTCGGGCAGCGGATTTTTTTATTTTCGTTTAATTTACATTTTTTTCTTTTTTATTAAGTTTTCTGTTAATTTTCAAATTTTGTTGTTTTAAAAGGAAAACATTTTTCTTTTATTTCATTTAGTTTTTAGGAACTTTTTTCTATTAATTTACTTATTTTTTTTTTAGCTTAATTTGCTTCTAATTTTTTTTAAATTATATTTTCTGAAAAAAAAGTAAATATTTTTTAATTTTATTTCATTTTTGGAATTGTATTTATTTGTTCTCTAAATTAAAAAATGCAATTTGCTTTTCTGTTGGTAATTTCATTTTCTTCCCATTTTTCTATTTTACTAGTTTAAAAGGAAAAATGTATTTGTTTTATTTCATTTAGTTTTTAGAGACTTATTTAATTTTTTTCTTTTGACTGATTTTTTTAATTTTATAGTTCAATTTTGTTTTAATTTATAGATTTAATTGTTTAAAAAGGAAAACCATTTTTTAAATTAAATTTAATTTTTAGATAAAATAATTTAAATTTTTAGATAAAAATAAAATAAGACTATTAAGTTCTGCTTTTCTTAGTTTTGTTTGTTTAAAATAAGATCCTTAAAATTAAATGAAAGAAAGCAAATACGTATGTATATATATTTTTTTAATAAACAGCCCAATTCTGAATACTCCCTGGGAGTTTGTTCTCCGGGAATTTGTTTCTCCCGAGAAAGAAATCCTCCAATAATTAACTCCCAGGGATTAGCATTTTGCCCGAAATTTCGAACATTGAAAAAGCTGTTTGACACTTTTTGACAGCTCAATTCCGCCATTTGATATAAAAAAATCCTCAGGTAATTTTTATTCATGATAGGAGGAAAGGGAAAAAAGTGAAAACTCAAAGGGAGTTTCTGTTCGGAATCGGGCTGATATTAACTAAAAGAGAATTAAAAAGATATCTTTATCTTTATCTTATCATTTTATTTTGGTTTTTTTTTTTCTTTACCGACTTCACAAAAAGAAGAAAGGTTATAAATTCGTTGGAATATTTTTTTTATTTTGTATTTTTTTTTGTTGTATGTTACCGTATAACTTTGGACCACGTTAACCGAGTTCTATAATTCTTTTTTTAGAGGAAAGGTGTTACCGCACAGGTGGTCCCATTTTAATTTGGTTTAAATCCGAAAGGGATCATGAAGAAATTAACGATTATCTTAAATTTTATATGAGAATTGTAGCATAAAATTACTTGTTTTTATTTTTAATTTAATTTTCTGGTACTTTTTAGATTTTGTTTTGAAATCAAATTTTTTTTTTATTTTATCTAAATTTTAAATTTTTAATTTCCCCCCTTTTGATAAATTTTTTTCTTTCTTTAATTTAATTTTTAGATTTATTCTTAAAAAAAAATTATACTACTTTCTTCTTTATTGATTAAATCGTGTTTTTTATCTATTTAAATTTTTACATTTTATAAACCGGCTTCACAAAAAGGGGGAGGTTATCAACTAGTAGGAATATTTTTGTTTTTTTTTATGTATGTTACCGTATAAATTTGGACTTTTAAAAACATTTTTTTTATATAGTTGTCTTTTATTTATTAGTTTTTATTGTTTTAAAAAGAAAAATATATAAATTTTTTGAATTAAATTGATAAAAAAATTGATTTCTAAAATGTAAACAGCACAACGCTAAGACCTCCTCGTTAGCAGATCTCTGAAATAGTCCTTCGAAAGACAGTAAAGAGCTTTCTAGATAGTTGCCAAAATTGGCAAGTGTCTTACAAAAAACTTTTCGTCTTCTTATACAAAAGTATTCTAGTGCACGTGTCCTTAAACCCGGAGCTACTTCTCTTAATAAAAGCTAGTGAAGTAAATGCTTAGCGATCATGTAGTCGAGATGATCAACAAACGTAAAAGCCCAGTCGAAAATTATATATTACTATATGTAAATGGAAGCGTATTACGAGCTTTAGAGTAGGTTATAGCGTAACATTTACTTGTATTGAGTGCTAACTTATTTCTGATACAACAATCGAAAAATGTGTTTGATTCAGATTGAAGAACTTGGACATCATATGGACTACAAGTTTTCAAGAAAATGTTTAAATCATCTGCATACAAACATTAAAAATTCGCAGCGGCTAAAGCAGACTATCAAGTCATTTATGAAAATAACAAAGAAAAGAGGTCCAAGCATACCTCCCTGAGGAATATAGGGAAAATATTTCACAGTATCAAAAACTACATAGTTGACTCTATTTTTCAAGTAGGATTCAATCCATAATAAAAAAGTTGAATGAAAGCCAGTTTTCTTAACTTCGCCAACAAAGCACTATGGGAGACGCTGTCAAATGCTTCAGAGATGTCCATGTAAATTGAGTCTACTCGGGCAGATAAAATGTTCTACAAAGAACGACACTTTGGCCATTACAATTTATTCAAAGAGCTTTGAGATGTTTGTAAGATTAGAGATACATGCATATGTATTTACATACAAACGTATATATGTACATATGAGTTTAAAAATAAATAAATTTACATCAGTAGATATGCTCATAAATTTCTCCTAATCATGCTGATACTTCCGACTTGAAGTCAAAATGATCACACTGCCGCCCTCTAATATATCAAATAGCATGTAAATACATACATCAATCATAGCAAATTTGGATAGATGCAGTGAAGCTGTGAAAGTGGCAATGAACATACATAAATCATTTTTATTATTTTATGTATATATGTTTGTATGTGTATACATAAACCTATGTTTATGTACACATGTACATACATATGTAAAAGATAAAAGCTAGGAAGTACATAAAGATCGTGATCTTCGTTGATCGTGATCTGTACTAATCTGACAATCTACAAACACACAAAGAGTAAAAAAATAGTTTTACATATGTATATGTGTGTACCTGTATTTAAATTTAAAAAATTTCCAATGCTTTTTGAAGAACATTGCCACACCTTTTATGCCGACCCTTCTAATCCCCAAAACGTACATATGTATGAACCTCCGATAATTTTATTCAGCTCCACCATACCACCCACTAAACTAGCTACCAATCAGTTTTTAATCTTTCTGTTTTATCATCAATTTATAAGCTTTCAAAGATCATAATTTTTTTCTATTTCACAGTCTCCTTTATACTACTCTTCATGCTTCTGTTATTTCATTTCTCCAAAGTGCACAATCCTCTGCCCACTCTCTCCTTTTCACCTATAAACAGCACGCGATCATTAAATATATCTGCTGCTGTTCTATGCTTTCAGCTATTCTCCGCTGCTGTATTTTATTTACTTAAATTTTTTTCCACTGATATTTTTTTCTTTTTATTAATTTTATTTTATTTTTCATTTACTTTTTTTCAGCTGTTTCTTTGCTTGCTTTCGTTGCTATTTATTTTATTTATTTGTTGCGCTCGAGCCTCGTATAACTTCGCTTTTATTTCATATATAAACAGACAGACAGACACTCGCATACACATACATACATACTCGTACATATGCGCTTCTATAGTTTAATATTTATGTACATATGTAGGAACATTTAACGACGTGGTTGTCGTTTCTGAAATTGGGTCAGCCATTGAACCCATTGCTACTTCGTTGGCGTTGGCTGTTGGCTATTCGTTCACTGTTGGCTGCAGTGTGACCAGGTAAACCTTTTTTGAGGCTGGATTAAGCATTTAATTTTATGCCATAGCCTCAGAAATTTAGAAATGACTTCGTGGCCCTTTTCTGGACTTTTTTTTTTACTTAAAATATTCATAATGAAATTCGGACCGAAACTATAAAAATAAGTACCTATGCTTACTAAAAAGCTTTAATATTTCTTTACCGTCGAAATATTATTTTAACAGTGCAAAGGTCCATTTCTTTGAGAAAATATTTCCTTAGCCTTTTAAAATTAATACTAATAAATTTGCTTTAGATCGTATTTTTACAATTCGATTTGTGGTCGTACTACTTGTGTTCTCTGATATATATGTAGAAAATATTCGAATTTTCTCATTTTTTATACTAAACTAAACTGTTTTCTGCATACGTGTATATGTTTTGATGAGAATGATTTAAAAATTTATTTACAGAAAATCGGTTTTGCGGAATTTATCGAGTTTTTAAGGAATGAATATACGGACTCTTTTTAACTTAAATTTTAGAGTCCGACCGATTCCAATTTTTTCAATTACCGATGCCGGTTAATCGGTTTATGGAGAAAGAATCGGCCGATTCCATAAAAAATTACAAACGAATGTGTTAATTCATAAAATCGGTTAATTTAACGGAGTTAACAAAACAAAAGAAAACCAGTAATTGAATTAATTGGATTGTTATGCAACATTACATACATATGTATATATGTACAGTGGCGGTCAAAAATGGATGGTTGGTGTTTCGTTTTTAATATTTACAATATTTTTCAAGATAAAATTTTTTTTATATTTTTTTTTTATAAAAATGCTTTAACAAAAACTAAATAAATCACACTTTCAAACTTTATACAGAAGAAATTTTTATCCAAATTTCGAACTTTTTAATCAGAATTTTTTAGCAAATATTTTGGGTATGCAGTTAACAAGCTTATAAAATTCTAGTAAAATAGGTGCAGGTTTTGAGTGGCTAAAAAATGGCATTGATTTTTAATAACTTCTTTTTGTTGACAGTGTTTTGCACTTTTTTCCTTATAGACATGAATTTCTTATGCGCAAGAAAGATTGTAAAAAAAAAATTTAAAAAGTCAACGCCAAAAATCGTAAAAGCCGTCAGCAAAAAAAAAATGATTAAAAATCAATGCGATTTTTTACCCACTCAAGACTTACACTTATTTTACTAGAATTTTATAAGCTTGTTAACTGCATACCCAAAAAATTGTTAAAAATTCTGTTTAAAAAGCTCGAAATTTAGATAAAAATTGGAGGAGTTTTTCTAAGTCTGTATAAAGTGTGATTTATACAGCCGATTATTCAGTCGGACTCTATTAAATTTTCATAGCGTATAACTTTTTCTAACTTATTTTAAAAACGAATTTAGTTTGGCTTTTTGTGGTCACACTGGTTGACTGTTTGATGATGATTTTGATGCTGTTGTTTTTGTTATTGCTACAGCTGTTGTCATGCTATTGCTGTTACTGCGTACATATATACATAAATCCATGCATACAAACTCTTGAGCATTTGTTTCATTTTGCTGCTTTGTTATTTTTGCCTCCGTCGTGTCGGCATCGTTGTTGCTGCTTACGTTCGTTTTATAGTGCATTTCTGCCGCACTGTTACTTGCGCCTGTAGCTATTGCTGCTATTTTCTCTCCGTTGTTGAGGCTGCTGCTGTTATTCCAATAGTACCTGCTGGCCGTTTCAGAAGAGTTTATTGCAAGCTATAATGCATTTAAAGTTACCGACTTATACGTATGTACAGCGCTGCACTCACCTTTTTTCCTTAATACCTCTCATATTTACATTGAACTGTTATTCAACTGCTAAATGCGGTATGCAATGCATTTAAATGGTGTAAGTCTAAGTGGCGATAACCTAGACAAATCCAGGATAATTTTACGTTAAAGAAAGGAGAATGGTTCGAAGATTGTATGAAAAGGTTGTACATGGCGTATACTGAAAATGGCTGTTGAAATGTCAACATTTGATTAGGCACTCCTCAGAAAACGAAGATGCCAATAGCCTTCTCTATAACAGGAAAATTTTCACAATCGGCTCAACAATAGGCCAGCCATATTTTTTTTATATTTAGTCTGAAATTTTTCTTTATACTAGGATGTTTAAGATTTTCTAAACACATTTATACAAAGTATAAAAATTCATATAATAACAGCTCCTAAGAGTATTTTTTTATGTCATTCGTAGGCTTGCCAGTTGACTAGGCCATCTAAACAGTTAAGCAATGCTGAAAAAGTGTCAGTAATCCAGCTGATAATTACCAAAGATCATAAAAGTATTAATCTGACTTAATAGTGTATTTAAAAGAGCAGCAAAAAACAATAAAAGTGATAATCAAATTTATTATGGACCATTCAAAAGCTTCAAGCAATTTTCGATAGGCAAACATGTACGAATATGTACATTATATCTTTGCATATTTGGCTTGCAGTAAAATGTGTAAAAATATTTGTGGTAGAAGTCTATTAATTCTTCGTTACAAAAGCGCCAGCTTAGCTGTTATATTTTATTGGCTTTAAATTTTTAATTCTCTCTAGCGCAGAAACTTCAAAATCTTCACAAATTTTTTGTGCTTAAGAGATTCGTTAGTTACTCGTAAAATTGTTTAGGCTACCGAATTCGTTAGTAGATGTTTGCCATTTACATATGTATATGTAGCTGTGCAGTTTTGTGCGCATGCGTGCAATTGGCACCTTTCTCTTTTGCCATAGTCATTACACGACAGACCGGCGCCATTCTTCCTGTATTGTGTCAGAGTTATGATGTGCGACTTGAAATAATAACTTAAATTATTTATTTATTACTATTTCCTTTTATTTGTATTTATGAAATTTTCTTTTAAATTTTGTCTTATTATTTATTGATCGACATGGCCAGATTTTCCTCAGCATGATTTCAGAATGAAGTTGAAATATCGGTGGTTGATTTTCATGTATCCTTTATTTGGAGTTATATTAAAACGACTCAAGTGACTGTAGAAGTTTTGACTTTGAATTCAAAAGTAAATTTTTAAAATTCAAAAATGAATTTTCATTAAATTTATAGTAAAAGGGCAACCCTAACTACACCTGTGGCGATTTAATCGTTGAGATATTGTTTGGGAACCCGATGAAATATTGCTTTGAAGGCAAAATGGCTTATCTCGAGATAACTTGCTAAAACAAAATGCAGCATACGTGTCGCTCATTTCCTTCAATAGTGTCATAACTCGAAAAAGCTAATCTCGACTAAAACGATTTAAAAGACTGGAATTTACGTATAATCCCATAGTAAAAATGAATACATACTTTGCTTTAGTGAAATACTGGAAATTGATACAGCTATGCAATTTTTATGTAACATAGAAGAAGAGGTAGCGGTAATTTCTGCAACTCAAAATTTATAGTGTTTTAGATTATGACACTATTGAAGTAAATGAGCGATATGTGTAAATATACATATGCTTTTTAGTTTTGCCATTTCCATTTTGAATTATCTTATTATTTATCTTATTTTAATTTTTAAAATTTTTTTTATTATTATTTATATTTATATATCTTGAGTTTTTCATACTTCATAATTTTTTTTTATTTTAAATATACTTTTTTATTTTATTTCACTTCATTTATTTTATACATAATATGCATAATTTTAAGGAAGATGCGACTTTTATTTTAAATAGCCTGCTTTTATTTTAAAAGGTATCACATTTAAAACTGCTTTAAATAATTAAGAAAAAAATATATATAGGTTGAGACCACTTTTAGTTTGTTAAAATATTTATTTTAATTTTTAATTTTTATTTTTAAATTTTTATCTTATTTTGTTTTATTCACTTATAATATTTTGGTTTTACCTTATTTAATTTAATGGTGCTTCGTCTTTATTTTATTTTATTTTATTTTATTTTATTTTATTTTATTTTATTTTATTTTATTTTATTTTATTTTATTATTTTATTTTATTTTATTTTATTTTATTTTATTTTATTTTATTTT
>NW_023461598.1:0-24634 GCF_013731165.1 Rhagoletis pomonella
TAACAGCGTCAGCATTAGCATCTACTTCAGCTTCAGCTAGTCACAGCTGTTTCAACTACAACCACAATATTTACTTCATAACCACAGTATATACAGTAATAAACCTTTTTGAGTACTCCTCGGGGGTAAAATCTGATCAGGGTTGATAATGAGAAGAAGCATGAATTTTGTTGATTCAGAGTTGTATACAAAATTACTGTGGTATAAAAGGGAGCAACAACCGTACTATGACAGAGTGGCACAAGTCATGACTGTGTAATATTGACCGAAACTAATTGCAAATGTGTAAAAACATTGCAAATTATTGTCTATTATTATAGATACTAGTACAGATTATCATAGTTCGGTGTATAACTTGTTATATTACATCGTACATGATAATGAACTGTTAAATGCTGAAAACGCCAGTAACTTGTAGATCACTCAAACTTGGGTGTGCTTAATGGACTGTCTGGGCGAATGCGCTAGCAGGCATTGGAGTCTGTAACCTTGTTTTTTTTATTGTTTTTTAATAAAGACTTAAATATATTCGGAAATTTAGAATTTTGCTTGATAAAATCACAAAATTTACGTTTTTCATATAAATATAATCTTACAATGGACCTTTTTTTTTAATTTTCAACTTACATTTAAGAAAACTGCATTCAGTGCTATAATTACGATTTGAGTTTTCCAGTTTATAAAACACAAGCGTTAATTATGTACTTAACTATTGATATTATTCTTCATTAAGCATGAATGTCAGCATACATTAAAGCTGAATATTATACTTAACCCACATTTTGTTCATAAATAACACATAACTATGCATATTTTATCCTCGAAAAGAACTTTTTCTAATCATGCGCGCAAAACGAAAATGCTGCACACAGCCCAAAAGTACTCCTCGGGGACCAAATGGTGAAAAACTGCGAAAAGGTTTATTACTGTATATACTGTGCTCATAACAGAGGAGAATTAAAGATTCAAGTTCACCACTTAAGAAGCGGCGATATCTTTCTTACTCATCAACGTCAAAGCCAACTCCAGTAACAACAACTGTGTACAACAACAGACAGCAACAGCGTCAGTAGCAGCAGGAAAATCAACGTGAACATCAGCAGCGTCACGTACCAGTTTCAGCGCCAGTAGTAGCAGCGGAAGCAGCAGTAGCAGCAGACAAAAACGCTCAACAAATGAAGAACAGAAATTTTAGACGCAGTTGATAACTCCGCCAATAATAGTAGTGATAACAACCAGTACTAGCAGCAATGTAAATATCAACTATAACAAAACCAAGGCTCCTATCACTGACAACAATAACAACGGTAACAAGCAGCAGCATCAACAACGAAAACAAACCGCGACAACTGGCACAGCAGCCGCAGCAACAATCAGGTTGACTGTGCTGTCAATATCAGCAGTTGCAGAGGACAGTGGTGAGCTGTCTCTTTTTATGTAATATTTTTGACAAATATATTTTTATATTTATTATTACATATCTATTAATTGTAAACACTCCTTATAGAGATTTTTTTTGTTATCATAATGTTTCGTTCACCCCCACATGATACACAGACATCTACACGGACTAATAATTTAAATGACTCGCTTATAGATTTGCAAAACAACTCTTTTCAAGAGGAGTTGGCAAATCCTTATGCTAGTCAAAATAATAATGAGGTGTATGCAACCTCAGTGAAACTTCCGCAATTTTGGACAAGTTGTCCAGAAGCTTGGTTTGTGCATACAGAAATGCAATTTAACATGAAAAACATTACACAAGATACTACAAAATATGAACACACAATCACAGCGCTTCTGCAAGAAGTAATAGTTACAATATTAGATTTCATTCAAAATCCTCCGCATAACAACAAGTTTTCAGAACTGAAGAAAATCTTAATTGAAAAACATTCTTTAAGCGAAAATAGAAAGTTAGATAAAATTTTGCCAGATTCGGAGATGGGTGATCGTAAACCCTCTGAACTTTATCGGTCGCTCATGCTGCTTGCAGGTTCCAATTTTAGTCAAGATATTTTAAAGAGACTTTGGCTGAGAAAATTGCCTAAAAATCTTAGTACGATATTAGCTAGTTCAAGTACCAATGATATAAATGAATTGGTGAAACTAGCTGATAATATTTGGGAAGCGATTAATAAAACCGAAATATCAGCTATGAATACCTAGTTTTCAAAATTCTAAATCAAAAGACACAATTATTGAAAATTTAGTTAAAATGACCTATCTTATGTGCGAAAATATTCAAAAACTTTCTCTTGAATTAGATTCTATTAAGCAACAAATTAATAAAAATTCTAGATATAGATTTTTTATTTAATTATTTATTTATTTATTTAGTCTACAGAAAAATGTTTTCTTACAGACAATTGAGATAAAAAGATTTAGATATTTAAGTATGTATGATACATTACAGAGTGAACGAATTATACTTTTTAACTTGTAAAGATAATAATGGCATACAATTGCAATTTGGGCAGCTGGCGAGGCCTAGTCTCCAGGAAAGACCTAGTTTCCGATCCGCGCTGTTTACAGGCCGTTGATCTTGGTCGGAAAGGCCGAGCTTCCGATCCATGTTCCCGTAGTCATTACTTTGTATGTGAAGCAGGCGGAAAGTCCTAGTTTCCGCTCCGCGCTATAGACGAACTGTTGGGCGTGGTCGGAAAGGCCGAGTTTCCGATCCCTGCTCGTATTGTCCTACGCGGTCGCGTAAATATACGAATATACTAAGCAGTCATAGATATTGTGTAATTTTTTCGTTCACGGTTACGGATATTAGTTTATTTAGTTAACTTGTTGAGCAAAGTTTTCTTTATTACAAAAAGCGATTCAGATGTGTCGAAGCAATCATAATGCTTGTTAAAATCTTGGCATAAACACCGAAAAGCATCATGCATTTCAAAGTTTGATTTACAAATACTCAATACAATAGGTTTAAAATGTCTCGTGGGTCTTGTAGGAATACAAAAATTTATCTCACTCAGTAAAAAGGGCCTACTGACCATCCCGTTCTTTAATTTAATTAAAAAAAGAACTCCAAGCATCTCTCTACGACTCTGAAGCGTCGGCAAATCTATAAGCTTCAGGCGATCCTTGTAGGGTGGGAGATTTTTAGACGAGTCCTAACATAAATTTTTGAGGGCAAATAACAGGAACTGTTTCTGCACTGATTCGAGCCTGTCACTATGAATTTGATAACTAGGATTCCATACTATAGATGCATACTCCAAAATCGGTCTAACTAGAGAGGTAAAGAGAACTTTAGTGACATAAGGATCGTTGAACTCCTTGGCCCAGCGCTTAAGAAAAGCCAACAATCCTCTAGCCCTAATCACGCAGGAGTTTATGTGAGACTTGAATTCTAGTTTCGGGTCCATAGTTACACCTAAGTCAATGAAATAAATATCATATACGAATTTGGGTAGAACGATTTTCTAGAGAAGGTCAGGAATTTAAACTTTTTCAAATTGAGTGACATGGAATTTGCTTCACACCACTCGAAAATGCAGGTTAGGTCAGCTTGCAAATGCTCCCTATCTTCTGCAGTACTAATGTACTTAAAGAGCTTAACAGCATCAGCGTCCATTAAGCATTTCGAGTAATTCAACACCTTAGGAAGGTCATTTATAAATAAAATAAACAAGATGGGACCAAGATGGCTGCCCTGAGATCATTTAATAGGAATTGTTTTAGAAGTCCATACAGAGGTAGATCAAAATCTCGTGATAGTCAAAATTGGTTATGTAGATACCATTGCAAATTTGGTGATAAGGCTCAGAAATGTCAACAGCCTTGTGCTTTTTCTAAAAACAAAACTTCGTCAAACTAGAGTCATCCGTTGTTGTGGCGGCAAACAATGGAAATTTAGATATTACCACACGTCGCCTATTTATTTTTGATAAAACAAAAAAACTAATTTTTTTTTATTGATAGTGGAGCAGAAATTTCAATACTTTCGGTAAAAAAATTTCCTCATACAAAACGTTCTTCAGATATTATACTTACTGCAGCCAATGGTTCAACGATTTCAACGTATGGTAAAAAGATTTTAAATATAAGTTTAGGTTTAAGACGCGAGTTCCCATTTACGTTTCTCATAGCTGATATTGCGAAACCTATTATTGGTGCAGATTTTCTTTGCAAATACGGTCTCTTAATTGACATGAAATGCAAATTTTTGGTTGATTCAATAACAAGTCTTTCGGTTAACACGGTTTCATGTGTTTGTAACATTTCGCTTTCAAAAATTTTCGTAGTAGAGAACAAGTATACAAGATTGTTGAAGGAATTTCCTTCTTTGATTGCTGAACCGGATTATTCGAAACCGGTGAAACATTCTACCGTTCACAGACTTTTTACTGAAGGAAATCTGCCATTCTCCAAGCCAAGGCGCTTGGATCCGATTAAATTTAAAGTAGCCAAAACTGAATTCGATTTTTTAGTGAGGACAGGGATTTGTAGACCTTCAAATTCTTGTGTAGCATCTCCATTGCATCTAGTACCTAAAAAAGAACTGAAGAACTGGCGTCCTTGTGGTAATTTTCGGAGACTTAATGTTGTAACTGTACCGGGCCGTTACCCTTTACCTCATATTCAGGATTTCAATATGAATCTCAGAAATAAGTTTATATTTTCGAAATTAGATTTGGTAAGGGCCTACCACCAAATTCCAATGCAGAAGAAGATATATATAAAACTGCAATAACGACATATGCGAACAGTGGAACCACATTTCCGGCTCATTAAGTACCGCCGCCGAAGAATTAGTCGGATTTCAGCGAGCCCAAAAGCACAACTGGTACGATGAGGAGTGTCAGGAAGCTGCAGAGAAAAAGGATGCCGCCTACAGGACCACGCTGCGATCGGGCGCAACGAGCGCTATGTGGGACCGCTATACGGATCTGAAGAGGGAAGCGAGACGTATTTGCCGCAACAAGAAGAGAGAGGCCGAAATACGTGAGTGCTTGAAATACTGGCCGAGAGGAGGAATGCCCGAAAATTTTACCAGAGAGTTAGACGACTTACGGAAGGTTTAAAGACCGGGGCGCACTCCTGTAAGAACAATAATGGTGACCTAGTAACTGATGTCCAGAGCGTACTTAAATTATGGAGGGAACACTTTTCCGCCCTACTAAAGGGTAGCAGCACGGAAAGTTGTGGAGAAGAAGAACCCGAGCCCGCAGTCGATGATGACGAAGTCGACGTTCCACCGTCCCACCCTGGTGCGAAATAAAGTCAATTGACATTATTACCTTTTTAAAAACGAAATAAAATCCATTGACATTATTTCTCTTTCAAACATTAAATTTACTTAGCTTCGGGGCGGCCCGCGTCAGCGCGCCACACCGCGCGCGCCGCGCTCGCGCCCGCGGCCCGCGTACTCCGCGCGACCGGCGCGCACACCACGTCACGCTACGCCGCGGCCCCCTCTTCCCGTCTCCCGCCGTGCTGTAGCGCAGGTAGATTTTTTTTTTTGTATACGTTGAAATAAAATTGTTATATGTTTTAAACATCGAGGGCTTATATTCAATAATACCCTCTATCTGCACACTTTTCACAAAGATGAGATTCTGATATAAAAATCCACCTAAGCTTTAACTGTCATCGGTGATATTAATGCTACCTTATACAACGACAGGTAATAAGTCCCAGATGGTTTCTAAAATCACAAATTAGAGCCAAATTACACGATGACTTTTCAACCTGGGTAGAAAGTCATGCGTGTCGAGCTTGTTGGCAAGAAGTGTAGCGAAGTCAGCGGGGTAGGCAAGCACGCACGGAGAGCGAAATCGAGGGGTTTTTTTGACTTTTCGCTTTTATCGAGTTCACTTTTTCGTATTTTTGCTTTGAGTTCGCGATTTGCTCCGCTTTAAAATTGAGGACGAAAGAGTTGACCAAAGAAAATTTGACGCTTAAATGTCAAAAATACGCAAGAAACGTCGCAAAGAAAAAGTCATCGTGTAAATGCACGAGGATTTTCGAATACTTTTTTAAAAGGGAACGTGCCAAAAACGCTGGGTGAAACGTCGTCGTGTAAATTGGCTCTTAGTTTTTGTGCAAATTGTAGATTGAGGGTATTAATGAATTCAAGCCCTCGATTTTCACATTTTTATATTTGTAAGTTATTGGAAGCAGGGATGCCAACTTGGCTGAAACCGTGCCATTTGTCCCTATTTCAAATTTTTTGTGTACATATCAACAAATTATATTATAATAATAACCTCCTTATATTTGTTTCTTGTTGATATTTAATAAAGAAAACGCCCCAGAAGATGCCAAGGAGGTTGGCGAAACGTCGGGCAGCAAAGTGAAGAAAGTCTTTTCTTGCACATGAGCCTATTTGATCATTATAGCCTAGTACAACCAACAATAACAACATAAAATTGAAATTGATCATCAACTCATCGTAATAATAACCTTTTTCAACTATTAAAAAACAACACTTACGGGGCAATGTTTATTGTAAGAATAACATTTTTTTCTATGAATCGACATACTTTAAGCATTGTTGACGCTATTTCCATTTGAATGAGGAAATAGCGTCAATGACTTTATTTCCAAATTTTTGTTGACGTTTTTTCGCTTTTGAAAAGGTAATAATGTCAATTGACTTTATTTCGCACCAGGGTGGGAAATAAAGTCAGTTGACCTTATTTCCTTTGATCTTGTTACCTGTCAACGACCCCGCCATTCGCGCCAACTACCGCGGGATCAGCCTTCTAAGCATAGGTTATAAGGTCTTATCGAGCGTATTGTGTGAAAGACTGAAGCCCACCGTCAATGAACTGATTGGGGTTTATCAGTGTGGCTTTAGACCTGGCAAATCCACCATAGACCAGGTATTCACAATACGCCAAATCTTGGAAAAGACCCGCGAGAAAAGGATCGACACTCACCACCTATTTGTCGACTTTAAAGCCGCTTTTGACAGCACTAAAAGGAGTTGCCTATACGCCGCTATGTCTGAAATTGGTATCCCCTCAAAACTTCCTTTCATGTGACTTCTTTAGTCTGATGTTGGAGAAGATAATAAGAGCTGCAGAAATGAACCGCTCAGGAACAATTTATTACAAGAGTGTGCAATTGCTGGCTTATGCCGATGACATCGACATCATCGGAAACAAAAACCGCGAAGTCTGTTCTGCCTTTTCCAAGTTGGATAGGGAAGCAAAGCGAATGGGTCTGGTGGTAAACGAGGACAAGACGAAGTATCTCCTGTCATCAAACAAACAGTCAGCACATTCGCGCCTTGGAACCCACGTCACTGTTGACAGTTACAATTTCGAGAAAGTAGAGAATTTCGTTTACTTGGGAACCAGCATTAACACCGACAATAATGTTAGCATTGAAATCCAACGCAGAATCACTCTTGCCAACAAGTGCTACTTTGGACTGAGTAGGCAATTCAGGAGTAAAGTCCTCTCTCGACGTACGAAAACCACGCTCTATAAGTCACTCATCATGCCCGTGCTGGTATATGGCGCAGAAGCATGGACAATGACAACATCCGATGAGGCGGCTCTTGGAGTGTTTGAGAGAAAGATTTTGCGGAAGATTTACGGGCCTTTACGCGTTGGCGACGGCGAGTATCGCAGACGATGGAACGATGAGCTGTATGAGCTTTACAACGATATGGACATAGTGCAGCGAATTAAAATACAGCGGCTCCGCTGGCTTGGTCATGTCGTTCGAATGGACACCGACGCTCCAGCTCTGAAAGTATTCAACTCGGAACCCGCTGGTGGTAGCAGAGGAAGAGGGAGGCCCCCACTGCGATGGAAAGATCAGATGGAGAAGGACTTGGCTTCACTTGGCGTTTCCAATTGGCGTCAGTTGGCACAGACGAGAAACGACTGGCGTGCTTTGCTGAACGCGGCCAAAATCGCTTGGGCGGTTACAGCGCCAAAAAAGAAGAAGAAGAAGTTAGTGGTTTAGATTTTGTTTTTACATATATTGATGATCTACTGGTTACAAGTGAAAATGAAGAAAATCATTTTAAAGATTTCCGTATACTTTTCCAACGCCTAACAGAGTACGGGTTAAATATCAAACCAAGTAAATGTACTTTTGGTGTTTCAACTGTTGACTTTTTAGGACATAATATTTCTGGGGCGGGAATTAGACCCTCTGATGAAAAAGTGATAGCTATCCGTAGTAAGTTTATAGGCATGGTTAACTACTACCATCGATATGTACCAAAATTAGCTGAGTTTACGGCAGTTATCTACGATTTAATCAATCGAACAACTAAGAAACGTGACAAGTCCTTAATTTGGGATGACACAACAAATAAAGCCTTTGAATGTATTAAAGAAAAGTTTGCGTGTACGATATTGTTAAATCATTTTAACAAAGATGCCAAACTCTCTTTAAATGTGGATGCATCTAATACGGCAATTGGTGGTGTCATACATCAAACGTTTGATAACAAATCAGAGCCACTAGCTTTCTTTTCTAAGAAACTTTCTCCATCCGAAGTTAAGTACAGTGCATTTGACAGGGAGTTGCTAGCTATTTATCTGAACATTAAACATTTTCCCTATCTTTTAGAAGGACGACAATTTACAGTTTTTACAGATTACAAGCCTTTGATATTTGCTTTGAGTTCAAAAACCGAACGTAGTCCGAGACAAACTAGACATATAGAATTCATTGCACAATTTACTAATGACATACGATATATTAAAGGACAGGAAAACATTATAGCTGACACATTATCTCGAGCTTTCGAAGTTGATGCAATTAAAGGTACAGAACTGAATTTCAAAGTTTTACAAAATGAACAAGAACAGGACGAGAAACTAAACACATTAAAATCTGGAGACACATCACATAACCTTAAATTAATTCAAATTCCACTTTTAAATTTTAATATTTGGTGTGAAATGACAGGTGAGAATCATCGGCCATTTGTTCCAAATTTTTTACGCAAGACAGTGTTTAGTATGTTACATGACATTACACATCCTGTTACAAAAGCTACACGTCGTCTAATTATTAAAAAGTACTATTGGCCAAAAATGGAGAAAGAAAATCACATTTGGTCAAAAGAATGTATAAATTGTCAAAAATCGAAAGTTAATCGTCATACTAAATCTCCAGTAATTAAAATTCCCATTCCCAAAAGTAGATTTGAGCATATTCATTTAGATATTGTTGGACCTCTTCCTGTATCAAAAGGACATCGTTACATTTTTACAATAGTTGACAGGTTCACGCGTTGGGCCGAGGCATACGCATTAAAGGACATTTCAGCGGCAGTGGTTGCAAATAAATTTTTTAGAGAATATGTTTCACGTTTTGGGGTACCGTTAAAAATCACTACAGATCAGGGTACTCAGTTTATGTCAAAATTGTTTTCGGAATTAACAAAATTGCTTGGTAGTCATCACGTTACAACTTCTACATATCATCCTCAAGGGAATGGTATGGTAGAACGGTTTCACAGGCAGTTAAAAGCTACGATAAATGGAACCAACAATTGGTATGATGAGCTGCCGATGATACTTCTGGGTTTACGATCGATGTATAAAGAAAGTATTTCAGCCACACCATCAGAGATGGTTTTTGTGCAAAATTTACGCCTACCCGGTGAACTTGTGGTTCCATCTGAAGAAAATTTGTCCCCAACTAAAGTTTTAGGCAATTTACGGAAACATTTTAAAAATGTTAAATCAAATTTAATGCATAATCAAAATTCTGATACTGGTGTATATATACCAAAGGATTTGGAGACATGTAAATTTGTTTTTATGCGTGTTATTAATAAAAGATCATTGCAACAACCATACGCAGGACCTTATAAGGTTGTTGAAAAAAAAAACAAAAAATATTTCAAACTTGAAGTAAATAATGAGGTTAAAACAATTCCTATAGACAGACTAAAACCAGCTATCATTGAAACAGAACTAATACCAGAAACAAACACTAATATAATGAATAACACAACATCAAATAAGAAACGAGTTACTTTTAATTTATATAACATTAATTCTCTAGAAGGGGGAGTATTGTAGGGTTTGTATTTGTGTTATTGTCTTTTTTTGTACTGTTTTAATTTATACTTTGTAATTTTAAAAATTTTATACTTAAGTGATTTTTGTAGTTCAAATATCAAATAGAAAATTATTACTATTCAAACTTTTCTCGAATTGCTAACAACATAAAAATAAATTAAGTTTTGTTAACTTTGAATAAAAATGTTTTTAAAAAAATATCTTTGGAATCAACTACACTTACTTTTACAGCTTCACACTTCTAACCACTTTAACGGCAACTTTCTATCTAAATTTTTGCCTACGGATCGCTGGCGATCGTGCCCTAGCTGTTTGGTGAAATTTCTTTCCGCATTTCGCTCATTCACAAATACCCTGCAAAAATCGCGACTACTCCATGCATGCGTGTAAAGAGTACTCCCTAAGGACCAAAGAGTACTCCAAAATTAACCACGATTCATATAAAAAAATATGGTCCAATTAACATTACGATGTCCTAGGGCAGGACCATATACTCCATCCCTGCATTACATCAGAGTAGCACAAAACTACTCCAACATATTAACAATGGCATTGTTGTTATATTTTTTCGTTTGTACACGCTTTTGTTCTTCACTTCTCAAATGCTTTTTCGAAATTAATAAAAACCAAGACAAAAATTAAAAATTACATGTTGCCTCCTACGGTATTCGAACCCGAACATGCTGGGAGCTAAGAACTAACAGCGAGCATCTCTACACGTTCAGCTACAGCCAGACATGCAAATGTGTTTTCAAATGCTCAACTTCAATCACGTTTCGTTAAAACACGAGCAGTGATCGGATAACAAACAATAAGCTGGCGCAAAGACACGAGTTGGTCCGCTACAGCATGACAGAGGAACACTTTTGTAAGTACTCCAATTTACCACAAATAGACTACATCGTCCAACGATTTGTGCAGGGTACATGCCCAGCAAGAACAGTGACTGTCACTTTGCTAGTGACGTGACCGTCACGCGTGCCCGCTAAGTTCGGCACGTTTTGCTATCACATTCTTAATAGTGAATCAAAAATGCTCCCAGAAGTTTAGTGTACGTGTGATTTTTCAAACCAAATAGTTTGCCTGCTTGCTCATATTCGAAAAGATTAGCGTGACTACTTACTCATATGTGAAAGATAGCTCGCACGAAAAAACAATAGATGGCGCTCCAATCAAAAATTATTACAGGTGTGTTAGTAACACCATAAAATTTGCGTTTGTGTTGGAGTTTCGGTCACGCTGGTTTTGCTGGGTGCATACACACCGTGGACTTTCACTACATTCACATAAACACAAATCAACTCAAGTTAACATTCATATTCGTCCTTATCACACATGTTGTATACAATGTCTATAAGCATGTCGAGGTACATGTATAGACACATTGTGGCAGTGGGTATTGCACTCAACCTTTCGGGCTGGCGTTACAATTACTGACAGAAACGTCAAAGAAATGGAGAACAAAACAAAGAAAATAAAAACGTTTAAAAAATTGCAAGTAAATTTACTTGAATTAAAAAATGGTTTCTGTGGCGTTATGGGATGACTTTCAGGATGAAGAAAGGGTCGAGAGGAAAATAATTCGAGATAACTCGAACATAATGACCCTCAGCGATAAAATGTACAGTGACGGGCAAAACTGTAACATGGTTTAACACTTTTTGTTTCAACCACCGCTATATTTCCAAGTTCTAACGACTTTCATCCTTTTGTTGAATATTCTTGTTGGTACATCCCTACTCCCTCTCTCATAATGATTTGAAGTCAATACAACAACAATAAAAAAACCAGCAGACAAAAATGTAAATTAAGGCAGATGTTACAGTTTTGCACTCACTCTCAGTTTTGCATTTGACAGTTATCTTTTACTTAGTTGGAAGTCAGATGACTTTTTTCTATATTGTAATTTATTGAAGAAGTAATTACCAGTAAATAACATAGTTAATCAGGAACCATAAATGTAAATAATATATTTACTGCGGAAAGGCGGAACCGCACGAAAAGTGGCAAAAAATTTTGGAATTTGCTACTTAAAAATGTTAAGACTTAGAAAAACTATAGCCTAAAGTGTTCTTAAGGACAAAGCAAGTCTGTTAAAAAATATTACGGTACGATATCTTGTGAACTTAGAAGCAAGTAGCGATGCAGCCACTATTACAGAAG
Organism: Rhagoletis pomonella; assembly: GCF_013731165.1. Lineage (NCBI taxonomy): Eukaryota > Metazoa > Arthropoda > Insecta > Diptera > Tephritidae > Rhagoletis > Rhagoletis pomonella. The sequence goes on from NW_023461598.1 coordinate 12,180, forward strand.
CGCTTAAGGTATTAAACTTTAATGCAAATCAATAGACAGCGAGGCGAAGAATTGCCAATTTGAGCGAAAAGGATCATAAAAGAAGAAAAAAACAAATTTGATCAAAATACATGTGCGAGTGCGGCAGCATTTTGCTGCATCGCACGAAATCCGAACCGTTGCCTATTGGGATATGTTAGGCCGTTCACAATGCAATAAAAAACATATTTTTAAGTTTCAATAGAAGGTTATTTGGTCCGACAATAACTAAAACGACTAAATTAATCGCTTTCAATCAGATGGCCGGGCATTCTATTGGATCAAAGACCCAAATTAAGCCCATGCGCAGCATGTAAGGCAAACAGTGAATAAAAGTGGTCGGTCAATAATAGTTTGGGGTTGTATTTCAAACATTTTCTTGGTCTGTTAGTACAGATTATGCGTGAGGAACAGTATCTGTTCATATTTCAACAAAATTTGCAAGATGTAGTCGAAAAAATTAGAGTTTCTGCTGAAAAATCACCCAAAACACACTGCACATATTCGCAAAGACTGGAACAAAAGCAGAAATTTGCTAATTTGAAATGACCTCCACAATCCGCGGACATAAATCTCATTGAGAATTTGCGAAAACAACTAAAAGCACAGCTTACTAAGTATCCAAGTCCGTAAAATCGAGTATATGAGCTGTGAAAGCAAACTAAGGATATACTTCCAGAATTTTTACAGAGATACAAATAAGGTATGCCAAATCGTATCCAGGACCTGAAACAAGCAAAAGAGTACTGAACATTGTGTTAGTAGTTCTTTTTTTCGTGAAAATTGTTAAAAAGTTCTTAAAAATGTATGAGTGCAAAACTGTAACATCTGCCTTAATTTACATTTTTTTCTGCTGGTTTTTTTATTGTTGTTGTATTGACTTCAAATCGTTATGAGAGAGGGAGTAGGGATGTACCAACAAGAATATACAGCAAAAGTATGAAAGTCGTTAGAACTTGGAAATATAGCGGTGGCTGAAACAAAAAGTGTTAAACCATGTTACAGTTTTGCTCGTCACTGTAAGTTCAAATGTTGGCGTTTGCAAATTACTCTGCATACAAATTTTCATTTTGTATCCTTAGTTTTGTTCAAAATTAACTAATCGTAATCGCAGCCAGCGATTAACAATTAAAAAAATGTAATCATTAATCGTACAGTTGATAACGACTAATTAATTTTAAACGTCAAACGCGATTAACATTTTAATCGTTAAATTTTAATCGTTTATCAATTAACATTTTTCCAACACTGTGTGAAATCATATTCATACTCACGGAGAAAAATGGACGTTTTTGGAAAAAAGGCGTAGCACCTCCCATACTGACTGAAAGTTTCATATTGCATATCCCTTCAAATGTTTGGTATGGAAATACATATGCATGTATGTTTGTGAAACTAATACCATACTAATGGAGAAAAATGAGAGTTATTGGAAAAAGTGATGTGGCAACTCCCATGCAACTTGATTTTTCTATGCTCCATATTTCTGGAGGTGTTTATTGCAGAGGACGGGAACTTGGCACCGAGATGTGTGTACCTCCCGTACAAATTTACTTTTATACTGCTTCTCTCTAGGGGTGTTCATGGTAGAGTACTGGACTTGGTACTGGGTATGTCAAATCAATTCTAAATTCATGAAAGAAGATTAGGGTTATAAGAAAAGGGGCGTGGCACTTTCTGTGCAAATTGACTTTTTCTTGCCACATATCCCTGGAAGAATACTGGAACTTGGTATGGAGTTGTGTATACAAAATGTATCAATTGCTCATGGAAAAAATGTGAGTTATTAAAAAAGGAGGCATGTCGCCTCCCATACATATTAAAAATTTCTTAATACATATCTCTGGAAGGATAGAAAATCTTTGGAAGTATTTTAAATTTATTATGGAGATTTATTTTATAAGTGCCGTACTGATAGAAAAAATTTCATTTAATAGAAAAGGGAGAGCCGGGTTCGGCCTTATAATCTAAAGCTCCTCCAAGAAGGTTACCCGTTCACGCGTCGTGTCCCTGGAACCATTTTAAGGTAAACTTAGAGGGATCGATATCGTCGTAAACTAAGCGCGCAGACGAGATTTTATAATTCCATAGTTTTAAACGGCCTAACTCGCTTAAAAAATAACGAGCTATAACAAAATGGGTACAGAAATAATATATAACATCATTAAATTATTTTTCGTATTTGTATAAAAACGTGGGGTGAAACCCGCGGGTATAAGCTAGTTATTTAAATCAAAAGGAAAATGGACAGGGACGTAATCACGCACTTTGATTGTTCGCAAAAAAAATTCAATCAACGCCATTGTCAATGGCAATTGTTAAATGAAAAAAAAACACAGAATACTGGTGGCAAAAAAATTAAAAAATATGCTCAAATATTATGGGTTATAGCCCATGCAGAGTAAAAAGGTCGAAATTAAGACGACATTTTTTTAAATTGTTCTAAATGTTGTATTTAGCTTGAATCCTTGATTTTTAAGTGTTTGGTTAAAGCGCAAACAGTATTCTTATAAAAAAATACCGAACAATTTTTGCTTGAAAAAAATGGTGCATATAAAAAAAAATCGCTTAGCGTTTTTTGAGTCACTGTATTTATCTATAATCAGCCTCATTGGGAGAGTCGTGTCGAATGCAAGTCGTTTTTCGAGAGTCGAATCGTGTCGAAAATTTCACGCCATTGCATAAAATCTCCACTCGACTAGTGTATTAAAACGGAAAAACTTGGCAGCGCTGCATAGTTTTCGACGATTTACTTATTTTAGCACGACCGTAGACAATGCCAATGTTGTCGAGTCGTACAATTTAGCCTAATTTTCGACTTACGCAATGAGGCTGAATAACTCCAGTTGAAGCTTTTTTCAAATGATGAAGTTTCGTTGCTGCCTTTAGTTTCATCACTTTCGCTTTTGATTGAAGGAAACTGAGAAGATGCCATTAATATGATCACAAATACCGTATAATTTCGTTAAATAAAAAGTTCCTTAAACACAACTAGAATTCTCCCACGGCTCCCATAGGTGTCTGATAGCGTTGCGGAATATTGCTATTGCATGATATGGTGAAATGCACCTGGCCTTGTCAAAGGTGTATGACGTCAATTATGTTGTAAACCATAATTATGCAAGCAAAGCAATAGTTGCATTCGCCAACTTTTCTGGGTTAAAACCTGTAAAACTGTCAAAAAGCAAAAGAAGCCAGAGAACCGAGTACGGAAACGCTTTCTGGTAAATTCCTGTAAATTCTTGCAACTTCTTGCGAGTTAGGGAACGCAACTAATATGTAGGGTGACGGCGGATGTGTTAACTTACATACATACATATGCAAGAATGATACATGGTGAAATGAACTGAAGGTGGCGCATTCCCGAAACCGCTACATTGGTTTTGCCGACTTTGACATTTATGGCAATACGTAAACAAACTTTTTGTTTAGAAACAAGTGCAAACGTATTGCAAACGTATTGTGTACTTTCAAGTGAAAAATCGAAGTAATTCGTGCGTTCTGAAGTAAAAAACGTTTTATTTGTAATAAAAACTTTATAAAAATGTCGTGTCGTGTGGTGAATTGCAGCAGCCGTAGGGGTAAAGACCCCAAATGCAGTTTGTTTTGTTTCCCCGCGACGACGCCTTGGTCAGAAAGTGGGTAGAGTTCTGCCGGCAGGAGAAACCATACAATTTAGACACCAGCGTGCAGCACTTTACGGACCACTTTTAAACACGGCATGTTAAGTTGAAAACGTTGAAATACCACAAATTACAAATTAAAATCGGAGGTAAGCAAGCATCGACCACTTTCTGCAGGAAAACATGCGTTGCGACAAGATATTATCACTTTTTCGGCACCTGCAATACAAACACAAAAATTCTAAATAGTTAATTAATAAGACCTATTCTTTTGAACACATTTCAAGAGTGGTTGTATATTTTTTGTTAACGTAGTGCTTAATTTGCTATATTCAAAGATGACTTGAGAAATTGGTGAATCGAGAAGAAAACACGTTTTCTGACTGCAAATTCACAACTGTCAACTCATTGTTCTTCGCCATATTCTCTGTTTACCCGTTGCCACAAATGTCATTCTGCGGGAGTGCGCAATCTTGTATTCTATCGTTCTTGAGAATGATAGAATACAAGATTGTGCCGTCCTGGCCGTTGACATTTGTGTACCACAAGTAAACAAAGAATAGAGCGAAAAGAAAAACGAATTGAAACTGCCAAAACAGTTCACTTTACAGCAAAAAACGTGTTTTAATTTTGCTAAAACGAAAATATTACATTTTCACATAATCTATTAGAGAATAGTGAACGTTAGTGCACTCGATTGCTTTGCAATCAAAGCTGCTGCAGCAAACGTTTTAGTGCACTCCATTGCTTTGCAATTAAGGCTGATGCAGCAAACTGCGGGAGCATCTCAGCGGGATTATTTAGTTAACTTGCAAAAGGAGGATGCTTGGAGCAGAAGCGAAGTGATTGTAACGAAATGCTGTCAATATAATAATAAAGATACATTTCGATAACGGATTTACCGTGCCCTATGTATACAAAATGCAGCGATTCGTCGCAGCGCTACACTTGCATCTACGCATCTCGCATCTTGACGGCTGTCGAAATTTAACACACGGCACTTCATTCTATTAGTTTTTACGCCGCCTTCAACTCAAAAACCACTCACAAATTGCAAATTAACACAATTTAAACTGATTTTTCACTTATAAGTTGCGATCCCGTACGAGTCTGGACTAGTCAGAAATAGTCAGAATCAGTCAGATTTTACTGGAAATCGATCCCGTACTCGGTTCTCTGACTATTGAGAGGACGAAAAAGAGAGTAAATACGGTTCTCTCTCTGTCAGAAGTTACCAGTTTTAGTCCGAGAATTTTTTGCTGGTAAATTCTGGTAAATGTGTCAAACGATCAGCTGTAGTGTGTTTGGCAACCAAATTGTAAACAAAAGAAAAGTGCACTCTGCTAATTCATGTTGAGGAGTATTTAATTACTTGTTTAAGTGGATTCTAATGAATTTCAAAGTGTTTTTGGTTATTTACATGTGTGAGCTGAGTGCGTTTACATACAAAATAAGCAAAAATTTACAACCAAAATTTGGAGGTTATGTTGAAGTTGACAGAAGTTACGATTTTTTACTAGAAGGCGATCCCGTACTTTTCAATGTTACTCTCTCGCTCTGAGTGAATTTTTATTTTTTGACAGTTTTACTAGTCCGAGTCCGAGGAATACGGGATTGCACCTATAATTAAAATTCTCTTTGTCACTGATTTGTAAACAAAGGTTTATTTACAAGTTACCACAACTGTCAAAATCGGCAAAACCAAAGTATCGGTACCACCATGAACGAAAGCCACAAGATCACGTAAGAACGCGACGTTGTATTTGTAACTGGTTTTGAGAAAAAAGTTTCCGAAAGCGGGTTCGTCAGCTGAGCGTTTGTTTACATCACAAGCACCACTATTTTACACTTTTATTCAAGTAAAGAAGAGTTAATTCAACATGACAACACATTTCAAAGCATTTTGTTGCATCATTTTACCTAAATTGTGCGTTTAAAGTGGCTGACAATAATTTCGGCTAATTTTGGTTTTCGTTGATTTCTTTGCTTTGTTTACTTTTCGCTCGTTTTCCAGTGAAACAAGATGGCGTAGAACCCGCTAAAAAAATCGACTTTTTTCACTCTCTTGTTCGTACGTGATCTTGTGTCTTTCGTTCATGGCGTTACCACTGACGGCGCCACCTTTGTTCGCTGCACCGTGATACATATGTACATAGGTTACTAAAAAACAGATCCCCATAAAGGGCCTGTCAGACGTGGCAATATTTCCGTCTTTCGCACGCAATTCGCTGTCAAATTGAGAAAGAGAAATTTTATTTCGATGTGTGAACAGCCAGAAAGATCTGTGACTGCAACTGCAAGAGCGAAAATCGATTTCGGAAATATATTTCAACTAGCAGACCCGGCGAACTTCGTCCCGCCCAAAATTTTTATATATTTTATTGAAACTTTTTGGTCCAACATTTTCACCAACAATTCACGTTTACGATTTTCATTGGCACATTCGTCTGCTAAGGTTATGGTTTGGTGGTCATTTGCCGCTTTAAATAACCTAATAAATATCCGTGAAGAAGTTCTTGAAATTCTCCAGTTGGGCGGCATTTCATAGCACGGTTATTCGCAAAGCGAAATAAATATTTTTCTCTTCACTCCCTGGTGGCAACAATGACCCGGTTCTACAGTAGATATCCTAGAAGCTTTATAGTATAGTTGGTGGCACTTTCAAAATGGGTGCGAATCATTGTTCTACAGAAATGCAATATACATATACTTATTTCAGACGAAATACCTTAAAAGTTTGAACGCATAATAATAATAATAATAATAGATTGGCGCTTACACATATGTTAGTGTTTGGCCGAGCTTCTCCTCCGATTTGTGGCGTGCGCCTTGAAGTTGTCACTCAAAGCGGAGGGACCTACAGTTTTACGCCGACTCCGAACGGCGATTGTATTTTTATGAGAAGCTGTTTTTCATGGCAGAAATACACTCGGAGGTTTGCCATTGCCTGCCGAGGGACGACCGCTGTTATGAAAAAACCTTTTTCTATATTTTATGCGATTGATTTCGTATATCTCCATACCAAGTTCCAGAACTCTACCATGCACACTTTCAGAGATATGTAGCATGAGAAATTCGGTTTGTATGGGAAGTGCCACGCCCCCTTTACATATAGATTTTTGTTTAGCCTAAAACCATCCTTGGGACACGTGCGGCAGGTGGCAGTTTAAAAAATCGGTTCAGCCGCTCTCGAGCCTTGCGAAAACTAAAAAACGGCTTTCAAAATATATATTAGCTGAGATATATTATATATTATAATTATATTTTGACAGTATCCGTTGTTTCTGATTGGCGCAAAAAAATCTTGCCAAGTGACGAATTCGCCCCTTGATATGGTCGTTGCTCAAAGCTATTTATATTCGAAATTGCATTAAAATTGGAAAACAGGAATCTATAAGCTTATCCAGGTAAAAAGCTATCTAAGTACCGAATTTTAAACAAATCGGACCATAAATATGATTTCTTCGAATAGATCGGCCCCTGGTCCACTTCTCGGAAAAAATGGATCATATATGCTAAAAAGCTACCTACGTACCGAATTTTTAGCAAATCGGGCAGATCGGTCCCTGGTCCACTTCTCGCAAAAAATGGATCACATATGCTAAAAAGCTATCTAAGTACCGAATTTTAAGCAAATCGGACCATAATAAGATTGTTTCGAATAGATCGGTCCTTGGTCCACTTCTCGGAAAAAAATGGATCATATATGCTAATATATGCTAAAAAGCTACCTACGTACCGATCTTTAAGCAAATCGGACCGTAAATACGATTTTTTCGAATAGATCAGTCCCTGGACCACTTCCCGGAAAAAATGGACCATATATGCTAAAAAGCTACTTACGTACCAAATTTTAAGCAAATCGGACCATAATAAGATTTTTTCGAATAGAACGGTCCCTGGTCCACCTACACGAAAAAAGTTAATTTTTTTTATCCTAAAACATGGTGGTTACCGAAAGCTATTTATATACAAAATTTCATGAAAATCGGACCAGCCGAGATTACCTGTTACAAAAAAAAAGAGACTTCTCTTTATATAATTAGTATAGACTTGCTCGTGCTGCACTAGCAATAGGTTTGTATAGTAACCAATAGTCAGTACTAATTTGTACTGGAACCTACAAATTTTTACTGGGAAAGTGTATGATAACCCAAAAAATTTGCAAGAGAGCGCTGAATCGAGAGCGTAACAACACGGGAGAGCTGCAAATTCTTGCTAGTGAAATTTGTACTAACAGAACTTAGCTAGCAGAGGAAGAAGAAGAATAAATGTCAAAAGCCGCCATTTGTTGAATTGGTTTAGCACAAACAAAAGTAAAATGAGTGGAAATCAAAATATTAATGATGTACTGGACTGTGTAAGTGCTTGTGTGTTAAACAAAGATTTTAAAACTGATTTATAAATAGTAAAATGTTTACAGCAGAATATCAAAACGGTGCAACAACTATTCACTTGGAAGTTTTTACTAGTTTTGTGTTCAATAACTTCTACTGCTAGTTTTCTCTTCTTCTCAATTTTACGCTATATTTTGCTTTTACGCACTCGCTGCAATGTTTTACTGGAGAAGTTACTATACAAACCTAATTTTTATTTCTTCTGCAAGTGCTGTCAAACTAATCGAGTGTTGCCGTGTGGCACTGATTGTGAATTTGTGTAAAATGATACAAAATATTGTTGAATTAAATATCAAAAATGTTTGAAATATATTATTTTGCTTAATATACTTAGGGCCGGTTACTCAATGTCTGGTTAACACTAATCTCCGGTTAAACATACTTATCGACGTTACCGATTCCCTGTTGTAGGGATGGGTAAATTCGATATTCGAAGCTTCGATATTCGAATTTTAATCGAATTTTAGCTCCAAAATGGCGAAGTTTGGAAATCGAACTTTGTGTTGCTAAAATTCAGATAAAATCGAATTTTTCTAGAAAAAATCAAATTTCATATTTATTTCCAAAAAATACACTCTTCAACTTTCCTGATTCTGACTAAATTTTCCATCACTGTGTCTGGCATTCCATTTGTCTTAGGGATGCAAGTAAAAAATACATGTTTTTCGATCTGATGCATCGAGACAAAAAATCTGTGCCAAGAAGGAACTGTTATTCTTAAATAAAAAAAAATGTAAAAAATACTTTTTTTGTTGATTCTTTATTTTAAATTTGTAGAGGCTTTTACGTTGGTAGCACGAAGCTTTTACCTGAGAAGACCCCTAGTAAAATTTTCCGGAAAATAGTTTTCTAGAGTACACCACTCCTCTAACGACCTTCCAAATTTGTTTTTTGCGGGATTTATTGAAGTAAGGATCAAAATTACCCTTTTAGGCGGGAGCTAATAGGTTAAAATGTTCTACGAAAATATTTCCCATGAAATTTTATTATATATGTCTTAACCTTTAATTTCGCTCAGACATTTATTTTAAAAATTTTTTTTGAAAACTACTTAGGCCGAGACATGAAAACTTTAGTAGGCCATGAAATAAAAATACGAGCTAACTTTTGCAAATCCCCCGAGTGTTTTACTACTGGATGGGTATACTTTCAGAAAATGTTAGTAAAGTCCCTGCTGGTTTGGTCTGTCCTACAGTGCAATTTGAGTTTAACTTTTTAAACAGGTGACCATTCTCTTCAAGCACCTCAAAAATATTGTAATTGTTGCATTGTATTTTAAGCATTACACTTCTTTAACTAAATTAGACTTTTCAAACAGGTGGCATCCCTCTTAAATGCAATTCAAAAATAAAGTTTATTCAAAATCAGTTCGATTGATACCCATATTGGGGTAATTTATTTAACTTATTAAATAATTTGATTTTGATTTTCTTACATACATTCATATGGCACAAAGCTAAACCCTTAGGGCCGGTTGTTCAATGTCTGATTTGCAGAAATCGGAGGTAGAAGCTCCGGTTAAATACAACGACTGCTTTATCGATCACATGTTATAAGCATGGTGACGAAAACGTCGATAATGATGTTTAACCGGTAAGTAGTGATAACCAGACATTGAACAACCGGCCCTTAATCGTTAAATTTTAGTTCACACGGCAAATATGTTAAATATAACCAATATTTTGTGGTTTTGATTTTTGCTTATTTTTGGGTTTATGTTTTTTTGATTGAGTACGGGATTGCGAGCATTGGGCCATATGAATAAGAAATAAGCAAGATGCGAGGCACTTCAATGTCAGCGAGACTCTTTCTTCAACGCTTATGGCTACACGCATAACCGTATTTTGCTTTTGAATAAACGGTCGCACTTTTTCACATAAAAAGTTTAATTGATATTGAGGAATGTGCGCGAAATTTCTGAAAAATTCATTCCCTTCGAGCCGCAAATCATTCATCAACGTTGTGTAGTATGGGTTGTTTGCTCCGCGCTCCCAAATTGTGTTAACCAAACAGACCGGCGTGTACGCGAATCATCCACTTCTATTTTTTTAATAATAATGGCAATCATTTTTAATAAAATTGCTTTCTTTTTCAACAGCAGCTTACGTCGAGTATTCATTTCCGCGTTTTCGTTCTCGTTTTTACAAGAGAAATAGGAAACAAACGACATCCCTACCGCCCATGGTTGCATTTTAGTATCGAGAAAGATTGCCAGAAACTCATTCGCTGTGTGAACAGCCAAAAAGCGATTTCAGAAATTTTTCCTGCAATTCGCCTTTCGGAAATAAAAACCTCTTTCGAAAGACACTTTCCATGCATGGTGTGACTGAGATGCAACTGATTTCTCAATTTGACAGCCTTTCCGAAATTTATTGCATCGAAATATATTGCCACGTCTGACACGCTCTTAACTGCAATTAACATATGTACGCATGTATCATGTTGCAATAATACAGGTGTTATCATGACGCAATAATGCAAGGCGTTATCAGTTGGCAGCTTCTCGCTCTAATTCCGCCATATTGACTGGCTTACGTGAAACAGTGTTACTTCTTTAACTATTCTTTGCCCATTAATATAGTTGAATGTTTTTTTATTTTTGCTCAGTATACACACTTTGTTTTCTTAAAAAGGTATTTTATCGTATTTTACTTCATTTCATATCGAATATACTATAAAAAAGCAAATTTTGTTTAGGAGAAAATGTGAAATTTTATATTTTTCCCCCATATGGGGATTCATTTCTTCCCGTTTTTCTTCTCCTTCTACTGAGCTAAGGCAGTGTCAAATCGAGCTGTCACAACTGATACCACCTTGTATTATTGCATCATGAGGTGTTACCAGTTGGCAACTTCTCGCTCTAATTCCGCCATATTGACTGCCTTAGGTGAGACAGTGTTTCTTCTTTAACAATTCTTTGCCTAATAATATAGTTGATTATTTTTTCAAAGTATACACTTTTTTTTTTCTTAAAATGGTATTTTATCTTATTTTACTTCATTTCATTACGAATATACTATAAAAAAGCAAATTTTGTTTAGGAAAAAATGTGAAATTTTATATTTTTCCCCGAACTGGGGCTTAATTTCTTCCCGTTTTTCTTCTCGTTATACTGAGCTAAGGCAGTGTCAAATCGAGCTGTCACAATCGATACCACCTTGTATTATTTGATCATGCGTATGTATGTGTTAGAGTTATACGCCGCCGAGCCTTGCCGCCGCCGCCGCCGATATTTTCGTAACGCGGCGTTCGGCGCCTAAAGAATTTTGTACAAAGTTTTCATGAAATACATCGCTTGAAGGAACTACTACCCCAGAATATATAAAAATTTTTTTCAATACCTCAACAATATTCCTTTTTTACATATTACTATAACAACAAGAAAGTTGTCACAAACCGAAAAACTTAAACGATAATATCTCAGAAAGCAGTTTTAACAGAAGTGCCCTTATTGCATCTAACTCTTCGATTATTGGAGATAAAACAAAAACAAATTAATATTCTTGTTTTTTTTTTCTTTAATAAAGAGTTGAATATTTTTTAAACAGATTTTAAATAAGTATGTTATTTTATTCTGGGGTCCCACAGACGAACGTATACAAGTTCTAGGTGGCTGTGTGAAAACTATGTTAGCATTCACAAGTGGTGGGCAAACCCAGAAAGGTTTTGCTCCATCGCATCGCAATGTTTTCTACTCAGGGTTAAAGTTCCCCCTTCTTGGTGGAAACTAGTAGTATTTTTCAGTACTTTCGGTTATCCTTAGGAAAATTTATCGCTTAATATTTAAGTAGAAATTGTAACCATCTATAAGACATTTTTAAACAGTGGGTCAAAAAGGCCTGTTCTGCTGGGAGTTGATGGGTAAAACTGTTGAAAAATAGTAGACCACCCTAGTTTTCAATCTATAACCCGCAAAAGATTGTAAGAACCCCGTAATCTCAGTATATCCATAGGGAGGAACATAACCTTGCCAGGGCAACTTGCAAATAGCGAATATGGTGAAAATCTTTTGAACTCTTTCTATAGTGTGCCATAAAATTTCGTCTGGCAAAGTAGAAAGCAAAGCAGAAACTCATGTACGCGGTTCTTGCCTCACCGTCCTAGCCTACTAAATCCGCCATCGGTTAACGTGATTGTTAAAATCACGCTCGTTTATAACCAACAAAAATTAAAAACTATACACAAGAAAGAAAGCAAAGCAGAAACTCATGTACGCGGTTCTGGCCTCAGCGGTATTACCTGTGTGCATCAGTGGAGCAACGTATGAGACACCTACACATCACCCATAGCAGCAAGAATATAACATACTAAGACGTACAACCTGATTTGTGGGGACTACTGAGTCCTCATGTCATCACTTCAAACCCCCCTGTAATAATTGAAACACGCGTTCTTTTGTGTGAAATTCAATGTTAAA
>NW_023461599.1:0-24627 GCF_013731165.1 Rhagoletis pomonella
AAACACCCAAAGCCTAGTCGATTGGTATTTTTGATGCTGGCAACAACATTTTTTACGTTCTTGCGTTTATGCGTCAGCCCGCATGTCGACCACTGCATTAAAAACGCATTAAATCAATTGTGGCCACACGGCACAACGCGCCTAGATTTAAAGCACTCACTGTTCAATCAAGCCAGTGGTCGACCGATCTCAGGCATCCAATGTCGTAAAAAGACTCAAAAAAAAAAAAAGGATAAAATTAAAATAAAAAATTAACTTGCGTGTATATTAATGAAATTCCATTGAAAGATACGCGCACGCACGTAATGACGCATACTCGTGCATTAATAAATGAATGAAATAATATAAAGTGCACAGTGGTGGCGCAACGCATTACCGCAACATTTTTAAATTGTTGCCATACATTTGCCGGAGAGATGTATGTATGTATGTATGTAGCAACAGCAGCCGTCCAGTCAGCTGCATCATTGCGCTTGCAGCAGAGCCCTGATAGCCTTTGTTTTCGATGCCATTGCTGCTGATTGCTGGCTGCCAACCAACCTGTCGCTACCGGTCAATACGCTCACTCAGCAGTAGTGAATGCCTTTGCTGCCAGCTGCACGTACAATTTATTCACACTCGCCTGCAACCGCTGGTGGCGACCAATCGGACCTTTCACACAAATGTGCAAATGCAAATGGAAGATGAACTGCAGCAATGCCGATCAACAATACATATTTCGGCTGTTTACGCTCAGTGAAAGCTGCGAAATGAGTACATAAGTAAGTTAAAGTGTACAACCACAAATTGAAATGTGCATTGCACTTAGGGTTGCCAACATTTTCGAAGATATTTATGGTACTTTAAAAAAAAAAATTGAAAAAATATAGTACACTTCGAATATATATAGTCTTAAGAAAGGTAAACACGATTTTTAAGTGATGGGAAAAGTTCTCCCTGTGAATGCCTAAGTTGTTGGAATAGGGAGTAGAAATGAAATAATTTCAAGTACATTTTTTAATTCTTTATCAGAGTTTTTCAAAATATATGTTACCTTTTTTGATTATAAACTCACAATGAGCTTTGACTTTAAAGAACATTTCATTCAATATGGTTATTTCAGTATAAAGTTCACCCATTTGAATACACATTTTTCATGCAAATTATTAAAATATATTTATATTTATAATTGAAGAAATATAAATAGTATTATTGCGTACTATATTTTTTTCCAACAGTATATATATATATATATAGTACGCCGACCGGAAAATAGTACAATACCCTATATTATAGTACGGTTGGCAACCCTAATTGCACATGTAAGCATGTATGCATGCATTTCCTAGTAGGTCCACAGGCGTGTCAGCGTTGATGTTGGACACTTGTGGTGTCAATTGTATTGCGAATTGACGTAGCTTTTGCTTTTAGCCATTTAAGTCAGATAATCAGAAAACGCCAAGCTTTTTTGGGAGATTGAAACTTTATTCTCATAACTGTATGGAGATTTAGTAGTGTTTCAGAATATGTATTGAATTGCTAGCATTAAGCTGTTATAATTTTTGCTGTGTAAATACCTTAGTTCTCGGTATGAATACAATTTGCGTTCACCCAGCAGAAAATTTGTAGCTGCTTTTTGCGTAACCCAGCAGAAAATCTGTAATCACTTCTTGTGTGTACAAATGAACATTTTTGAACTTGTTCTGGCTCATTTCGGTATCATTTTTCTGGAACCATTTTAGGACCTATTCAGGATAATTTCGGGACTAGTTCAGAATTATTTTTGGACTAATTTGGGGCTAATAAGGAACCATTTCAAGACCGATTTGATACCATTTCGGGATAAGTTCACGAATTTGTTTTCATTGATTCGCTGAGCACTTGCCCCACATACATACACACGCATTTACGTATGACAGAAGTCAATTAGAGATAAATCATGCTGTCACGCGCTGTGACCTTCATCCATTCAATTCTATGCATAGATAATCCATATGGCAGACAGTTATTTAGGGTGGATCCTTTTCTATTTTTATAACATTATCACGCCCGTTAGTGCACCAGCAAATTTGTTGACCCCTGCCAACAGTTGGAGCTTATTACAAGTAAATTGTTGTATCTTTTGATATTCTCATAAATATCATTCATTTTATCACCCACATGCGTACATACATACATACATATGTATGAATAAATTTTTATGTTGTATTGCTTGATTTAGTATGCAAACGGATTTGACGAATTACCATTTTTATATGGACGTATGCCCCCCCCCGCCCCGCATCAATACTCGTAGCATAAAAGCATTGATGAAGCATGAAGCATAAAGCAGACCCTTCAACCTTTTCAAGAAGAACGCTTCACATGTGCAATCGAATTCGCCATTTAATCAATTCGCAACTGAATTTTTCTGGGTTCTTATTGCTACGCGAATGTATGTACATATGCACATTAGGGTGTCTCGAAAATGTATGTGAAAAAGTAAAGTTGGAATTTTTATGCTCCCACCCCCAATAACGGTTGTTCTGTATCGAAAAAAAATATACCTTTTATTTTAATTTGGAATCAAAAAATATTTAGAGTTTTCTGAATGAAAAATATTGATTTTCAAGAATTCTATACCATATCTACATGAAAAACGTTGAGTGCCTTGAGCACTGCCTAAATATTTTTTGATTTAAAAAAAAAAAAATTATAGGGATATATTTTTTTCGTGGCTGCGGTATTAAAATTCCTTTACTTTACTGTTTTTGGACCACTCTAATGTACATATGTATGTAAAATACGAAAACGAAACATCATCGCCAATGTCACTGCTGTTCGCGTAATCAATGCAAGCGTAGAAAAGAGGCGATTGCTGGTCCATGGGGTTGTGAGCATACAGTTGCATACATACATACATACAAACACATATGCATATGAGGATTCACAGCAGTTGTTGTTTTTGTTGTGCTGCGTTTGCCCCTTTCTGACTTCGTGACACAGTGTCTTGGTTCACCTTAACCTTTTTCAACCCACACGCACACTTTGCATACACCGGGGCGCCCTAGCCAGCCACGCAAAATCGATAGAAATGTCAACATTTTAGCTCTTTCACTTTCGTTGATTCTGAAAGTGATATGCATGCATAAGTGGGCATGCAAAGGTGCGTCGCTTAACGGCATGTATATATGTAAATATATGTATACCATGTAGTTGTATATAAGCGACTGTTGTATAGGTCAGAGTTTAGCCTTCAGTAAATCGACCGAAATTCGATGCCGCATCTTTAGGACATTGATATGGGTGCCATTGGCGGTTGGATATGATGACGATGCTGTGCTTCTTGTCATTGGCAGCGTTTTATGCATTCAGTTCACATTTTCATATTCTGTTTGCTTTGGCCTTTCATTACACTTTCGTGCAGCCTTTTTCACCTGTTCGGCTAAACAAAGATAGCTGGTATTTCCGGGTTTTTATTATTTGGTTAAGCCGTCTCCTTGTTTGGACTTTTTCTATTGAGCAGTTTTGTGCTCGTGAGCCGAGAGTAATGATTTGTGTAAAGTCGACGCATGTTGGCTGTTTGAGTAACAACACAAAAAGGCGTTGTGAAACCCAAATGGGAAATTGAACTTCGCATTTAGCCGGAAGCGGTCGAAGTGCTAACCAAAATGGTTAGTTTGGGAAATTTGTGATTTTCGCAAGAATTCGAAACAGGCTAGAGGCACATATGTTTACTAAATTTTAAGAAAAATCTTATATAGCATGATTCAAGGTTGATTCAGCTCTTTGTCAGCAATTTTTGGGAAGCGTTTATGTTATTAATTTTTTTTTTCTCAGGCAATTCATACTAAAGGCTGACAAACAATGGGTCACTATTTGGTGTGGGTCATCGGACTGTATTTCGAAAACGATGCCGGTAACGCTGTTGGTAGAACTCCTAAAATTTCTGCCTGTAGACCTTTTTGGGAAGCTACAGGCGATACTGTCAAAATGGAGAAACACCAGATTCGGTCGCACCAACATTCCAACCAACTACTCCGACACGTCTAGGTCCCCAGATTGCACAACACCACCGATGAAGCTCGGGAACAAGCTCTCCATTCGTATCCCTTCGAGGAAGGACTAGGAGGCTGACTCAGTATGGGGCGACCAAGATAAATCTACAGCCGTCTACACGGATGGCTCTAAATTATATCTAAGAGTAGGGAGTGGGATACACTCGAATGACCTCTCACTAGACGTTTGCTTTACGCATCTTCCAAGCAAAACTCGCCGCTATAAAAGATGCTGCACTGTGGCTCATCGAATCTTCTCAGACATGGCTTAGGACATACTTCTTCGAGAAGAAACATAAAAGATGGTCGGAAAAACCCACGTGTGAGACGACTCGACAAATCTGGCCCAGCGTCGACAAGAAAAGATTCGACGCCCTCTACTAAGGGTCGTCACCGGTATTATTACGGAAAACTGCCTAAGGGGATGGCATGCTAGCAGAATGGGTTTGCCGGCCAATGACTTGTGCCGTAGTTGCCGCGACGTGGACGACATCGAGAGTATGGAACACTACCACTGTCATTGCCCTACCCTTGCGTGGGAGAGGGCCTTAGTTACCGCTTAGATATCAGGGAATGAGTTTTTTAATGTCACACTTTTGAGTAGTGAGGCTCTGTGCTTATCGAAACATATTAGTTCTTCTTGTCAACAATCATGTACTACCTAGTGAATGGGATCAACTATCTCATCTCATCATCTAGATCAGTGGTAAAGCGAACACAGCAAGCCTCTGTTCACTCTACGAAGCCAGCAAGCGGTCACAAATTAAGCTGCAGGACAATCTCAGCAGGCGATCTCGAGGAATTTAGTTACAACATATACATAGGTCAACCTCAACAGAAATAAAGTTCTTTGGAAAATCATGAAGGTACATCCCGGGCTACGAGAAAAATGAGACTCTGTCGACCCTATAAGCTCTGGAGATATGCCTGGGTATGTAGGTGCCAGAAATCGTATATACACGATGCCTCCACAGTCCTTTAGAGCTTTACTGGAATGAAGCCGTACAGGAAAGCTTTCAACAAGTTTATCGCCTATGCCAGGTGACACTTAGGAGTCTTCTTCTGGAAATGGATAACATAAAAAATTGTTATAAAAGAGAAGTTTTAGCGACTCTTCACTGATGAGAGCTCAATTTTCTGTCTCACTTCTAACTTCTTTTTCCATCTTCTTCGGATATCCGTTGTCAACGCTAACAGAGCCATAAAGCTTGCATTGAAACGTAGTCTCGAAAGCCTTCAAGTATTCCCATTTTTTCTCGACATGGTCCCTGTTTCTGCGGCATTTATATCTAAAAGGATCTATGCTTCGAAGAACAATTCAAAAACGAAGAGAAAATTATTTTCTAAACAGCGATCACCCCTCATCGGACAATGGCAAAACGGTTTGCCAGAAAAGGCTTCTCAGAAAAAACTCTCTACAATTCCGAAGCGGCGCAAAACTGTAGGTCCCTCGCACAGGAAACTTGTGAGTTGTAATGTTTAAGTGCGCTCGTCTTTTTGACCAAGCACCATGTTTGGATTGCTACATTCGACGGGTATCGGCATCTCAAATTTCTAAATTTTTGGCATGACTTCTTGAAAGTACTTATTGGGTTAGGTTATGTTAGGTGGCAACTCCGTGAATCCGGGGCTCACTTAGACACTTAGATTGTCCTTTGTGGCTCCACTTCGTCGTCGTGCGGCATATAGGCGGACATTAGCCAGAGTTCTCCAGCCTCTCCATCCAGACTGGTCGTAACCATGTAGTTATTAACTCCTTTAGCTTCTGGGAGATTCTATTTACTTCCCTCTACTTATGTCTACAATGTTATGATCAACCTCATAACTATAAGTGAATTCTTGTTGCCCTAAAAAATATTTATGCACAAGCATTCTACTATAAAAAAGGCACATTAATGCACTTCCCGCAATCTCCTAATCTTCGTGCCATCAACAGAGCTTACCATTGAAGCAGGCGTCTTAAAAACGGGTTCATTTAACACCAAGTGCTAGCTAGAAATTTATGTGCGACTTTTTGATAAGCGCCCCCCGCTCAGCTCAACTTTATCCCTTTCGTTTTGCGGATTTTCTTTTTTTTTAACTTTTCTTGACTTTCGCACTTCTTCACTTGATTCACCTTTTTCATTATTGTTGGTGTCTCATTTGTGTGTAAAATTTATAAGCTGCTCAGCCTAAACGGGGTCATCAGCATTTAGCAAGTCGTTCGTTTCGCTTGGCTGGGCTTTTGTGTGCACCTTTTTGCGGTCGTTTAGTGTGGCGATTCTTGTAGTGCTTTTTACACATTTCAAAATAAATACAAATATTTGTTTGTCCACACTTTAGGTGTGACTGAGTAGCCCCAAAAGCGTTAAGTGCAGTTCAAAGGCGCATGTTATGTCTTATGCATGTCATGTATGTACATATGTGTATGTAGGTCAAATACTTAAGTAGGTACTTATGTATCACATGGAAAATTATCGAAAGTTTAATACTCACACTTGTAAAATTTTTTACATTTAATTTAAGTAAATAAGATACAAAAAATGCTGTTTGATATACTCGTTGGAGAATAATTAAATTACAAAAAGCAGCACTCCAAGCTTATATAATACGCGAAGGCATTTTTTGTTCAGGATAAAATATCTGCACCGTTGGCTTGATTAAAGGGCTTAGCCTTTAGATATGCAAACTGGTTTTATTTTTTCGAAAAGTGTTGCCACCTTTAAAAAAATATATATTCAAATTATTAAAAAAAAAAAAATCAATTATTACAAAGTGGTTATCAATCGAAATGGTTTTGAAAAGCTTCCTTTCTTAATTTACCTACAGGAGGGTTAACACCTGTTTAAAGAATCAAATCCAATTTGAATAAAGGGACTTAGGTAAGAGAAATAAGTATTACCATATCGGTGCCAAACGAAAGGGTTTCAGAAGGTAGTAGTTTGAAAATATTTTGAAGAGGGTTGCCAACTGCTTGAAATATAAAATTTAGTTAATAAGTACACAAGTTATAAGAAATATCAAAATATTGGATGTCAAACGAAAGAATGTTAAGAAATCTTTAGTTTGATTACTAAGAATATATTTGAGGTGTTGGAAGAGGGTTGCCACCTGTTTAAAGGCTGAATTATTTAATAAGTTAAATAGATTATTAAAATATGCGTAACAATAGTAGCGAGTTTGAAAAATCTTTATTTCTGGACTATATTTAGCCGGGTTGCCACATGTTTAGAAATCAGATTCATCTTAATTCAGCAGTTAATCAATCGCAATGTCCGATGAAGAATATTTAAGAATGTTTTAGTGCGAAAGTACTTTTTACGAGGGTTGCCACATGTTTAGAAAGTCGAATTTAATTTACTTTTAAGCAAATATTTTGAAATATATTTGAAATAGCAAATTACAATCGGGTGTCAAGCGCAAGAACTTGAAATAAACTTTAGTCTTAATATTTAGAGTGTTTGAAGAGAGTTGCCACGTGTTTATAAAGTCACATTAAAATTACTTAATAAGTTGGATAGATTATTAAAAGATGGGCCTCGCCGAAACGAGTTTCAAAAGGCTTTATTTCCGAAATATATTTAGGAGGGTTTCCACCTGTTTAAAAAATCCAACTCAGCTTAAATTAAGGCAATGACCAATTCGAAATACCTAAGAAATACATATAATCGAACCTCCCTCCAACTATTATGCACATTGGCTGGCATGCATGCGTGCGAGTTCGTTAGCAGTCTGTGTGTGGCACAGCTTGAAAGCGTGTTTCTGCATATTTATAGGCGTTCAGCGTGTTCACAAGTTGTGACAGTGCACTTTAAAAAGCCACAGTTTCTGCTGCTCCTTGGTGGTCGAGAGGAGGCGAAAGTTATCTTTGCGCTTACCACTACCTATTTTAAATTTTTAATAAACTGAAAGTTGCGAGTAACTTGCCAAACACAAGCACACATTTTATGTTGTGTTTGTCACTATTGTTGTGGTGTGCTTGTCCTTGGTCGCCGCTACTCGTTCACACACGCTTAACCTTTGATTTTACCTCAGCTGAATGCTGAAGATCTTTATCGAGCTTTATAATTTTGTGTGGATACGTAGCAGTACGAGGCTTTCCACGTCCTCCCTGAACCCTGTCGCACGCATTACTTCTGCGCTGCGTTTGCTTTTCCCTCCTTTTCTTATTCAGATTTTGTGCGACGCGCATATTTTCGCTTTTCGGCGACATTTGAAGTATCCACTGCTGTATTGGAAGTGCTTTCGTGGCATCGCGCTCGTTATCGTTGTCGCTGACAACCCATTGCATTGCGTTTCGACAACCTCCAGCTCTGCTCCACCTCCATATCGTTTTCTACTAATTTTTTTTTTTCTTTCGCATCAATGCTGATTGCCAAGAAGAACAAGTAAGTAAGCGCGCGCGCTTAAGCGTGTGCGTTTGTGGGTGTGCGTGTGTGGGTGTGCGTGTGTGCAGTAAATGGAAACAAACTGAAACTGAATGGCGCGGCATGCATATTTGAATTTTGTAGTTGTTGCTGATCTCGTTTGCTGTCGTTGTTTAGCCAAAGTTTATGGCATGTATTGAGGCATGTTTTAAGTGGTTTTACAGGACACGCTTCATTGCTTGGCGCAATCAATTTGCCGCTGTTTCCACTCACGCTGCCCCCCCCCCCCCCCCCCGCACCTTCGCGCAATTTAACGATTTACATACATACAAATGTATGTTTGTGTTTGCTGTAAATCCGCTTGTTGTTGTTGTTGCATGCGTCTGTTAGAACTTAGCGCGTTTTAAGTGCGCGCTGCCTTCATATGCATGCGGGTGTTCTGCTCCATTTTTCGCATTTTTTATGCTTTGGCCTTTTCATGTAGCCATTCTTAAGTGTTTGTGTGTGTGTGTGTGTGTGTATGTGCGCTTGAATATTCAATAACTCATATTTTCCGTATGAGAGACGAAAGCTGCGTTTGCTTGCTTGTGTGCTTGGGTGTGTGCTTTTCCACCTGCATGTTTGCATGCATACATACAAACACACGTTAAGTGTGTTTACTTAATGTGCTGCTTCCTCTGCTGTTCCTTTCTTCCTTCCTTCCGTCGTTGCTTTCCCCTGCTGCATTCATACCTTTGGTTTTTTTTTACTTTCATTCCTTACCTTTGATTGTTTTTCACAGTTGATTTACTTTATCCTTGCGCCAGTTGAATTTATTGCTTTCGAGTGTTAGGCGACAACCTTGACAAGGCTCTTGCCGAGTCGATGGCAGATATGTACATAGGTACAAAAGTAATGGCATAACCTTACGAGTACACATACATATGAACATAATTACACATATTTACAAGCTCTAGTAAGAATTTAAGCTTATTTCCAGCTAGCTATGTGTAGACATTGCTGTACATGAGGGTGGTTGAAAAATGCATGTGAAAAAAGTAAAATCGGAATTTTAATGCTCTCACCCCGTAGGCTTGTTCCATATCGAAAAAAATATACCCTTGTTTTTTATTTCGAAGTCAATAAATATTTAGAGGTCAATATTTTCCGTGTATTTTATATGGGGAAAAACCAATTTTTCGTACAAATGGTATAGAATATTTGAAAATCAAAATTTTCCAATCGGCGCACTCTGTTTCTCTTTGGAAGTTCCAATAGTTTATTTACCAATTTTTTTATTTTGAAGATTTTTTTTATGGGTGCTCCCATTGCATTTTGGGATTTTTGGGGAGCAATATAAGATAGTTTGTATCAAAAAATGGGTTAAACAAAAAACTGGGCATTATTCCTTGAAGTATCGTGAAGTGAAACCGAGTGTTTACCGACTAAAAAGTATTGATTTGATATTGTATGAAAAATCGTTTTTATGCCCATATAAAATACATTAGAAATTTTGAGCGCTGAAAAAACAAAAGCATATTTTTTCGATATAGAACAATCCTGCAGTGAGAACATTAAAATTTCGACTTTACTTGCTTTGGCCCACCCTAATAAATATTATTTTTCTATGCCTGTTAGATATTGCGGTAATATGCGATACTAAATTAAAAGATAATATTTTGATTTTGCTTTCCTCCAATTGCTTTGTTTTTATGTCATTTGAGTTTTGCTTTATTGCCTAAAAATTTCTTTTATCTAGACGTTTAGCAAATTTAAATAAACATGGCGAAATTTTTATGTTTCTTCTTGTATACATTTTCTTATCAGAATAAATATGATAAATCAGAGTGTATGACGCTTATTTGTATTTGTTCTTCGGCTTTAATGAACTGTGAGAGACATCAAAGTGCAAATGTTAGCAGTAAGAAAAACAGGCATCGGTGGGTGGTATTTCATCGAAAATATATGTTAGGTTAGGTGGATGTGGCAGGTGGTTCTAGATACCAGCTCACTTAAACCTTTTGAAGGTCCATTGTGGTACCACTGCAAAACATGGGGACCTCGGTGATTTTTCTTCAGAGAACCAATTTGAGGCTCTTATAAAGCGTAGAATCGGTTATATTCCTACGCGTGATAATTCCGCTAAAGAACGGCCTACCTAAAATATATGTAGTTTCCAAATAATGGGAGCTGAGGCGGCTGCTACTATAGGATCTAGGGCGGTTACGACTGAAAATACGCGACTGGGTACAAGTCTAGCAGAACACAGCCTCTAATAGTACTAGAATTTCCAAGTACTGAGTTAGTCCATCATCCAGTGCTCACAGGTCTGACCGCAAGCATGACTGCAGCAGCTTTCTTACGGATTTCGACGGGCAACATATTAAGCATCCGATTAAGTGATAGAATGGGAGCGATCTTTAGGCTGGGTAGCTGTTCTCGGTCCAGCTTTCTGATCAGCGGTGTTTTCCATTCCATTCCATTCCATTCCACCAAACGACAACTGCATACAACATTACGAGAATTAATTATAGAAGAGAGACCTTGCCTCCTGCCTTTAAGTTAAGTTAAGTTAAGTTTAAACCGACACAGAGTAGACAACTTATGACATTTGACGAAGGTATCTGCAGATATTCATGTAATACAAGTTAATGACAGATATTGCCTTAGAAGAAGCAAATCTTCAAAATTTGTACATATATTTTATTTCAGACGGTTGGCACTCAAGTCACACCTGATATCATCAAAATTGGTGTATGATTGCCTCAACCCTCAAAAATGCTCTACTGAGTACTCACCAAGAGCTGGATATTGAATTTTCCAGGGCAGAGGCTAGCTAAGCGGATCTATATAACTTCGTTGTGTAACGTCCTTCCTTAATTCCTTCATTCGAATTCTCTTAACTAGCTATCTCCTTATTAGGATGAACATTTAAGGAAACAGGTGCCTGCCGATTCTGCGAGCTGCATAGAGAAAATCTGGCTAGGGGTTTGCTTTCATTCCTGCCTTGAAGAGAATGAGACCGCAGAACAATTTTTGTGCTTCTGTCCCGGATACGAAGCGTTTGGTTTTAAGCAGCCAAGTGTTCGCAGCAATGTGCTTCGATTTATTCCTAAAAGTTGGAGATTTCAAACAAATTAAAAGGTAATACGATTTGACGTATCAGTCAGAGTGCTGTTTTCAGTACGCTTTATCCGGCAAAAATTCTTCATATAGCGGCAGTTTGTGTCAACTTCAGATTCCCAGAAAAGTTTTAATGAGCTAAGCTATTGAAATGCCAGATAACGTATTGGTAGCAACGTTGGGGTACCTTAATTAAGTGGGGCAACAATGACAGATGCCAATCATAAATCGAAGCAGAAGCTCGTGCAAATACTGGGGGAGTCACAACCATTTTCATACGTGCCATGCTTCAATTCAAAATAATTATCACAAGAAAATCACCTCTTAAAAGTATGAAGTGAAAATGCTACTATCAATTATTCAATTTTTCAATTTATATACCTGCTATTTACTTATATTCCTTCATTCTTTGCTTGCAATGCGGATTTCTCTTCCAATCCCTTTCACTCATTGAACAATAACACAGCTTTTTCTTAAAAAAAAATATGAGCAAACAAATAATGTACACAAATAAACACTCACATGCACACTTACACATGTATGTATACATTTATGAATTTGAAGTGAAGTGGCTTTCTCAGTGCCATCGAGTGCTGCACATGAACTTTGTATAGGCTGTTTGTATGCTTTCCATACAAGCATACATACATACATACATACATATGTAATTCTTATTATAATCCTGTTGCTGCTGTTGCTCTTTGCTTTTTTATGCCACACTTATCCTTTCGCATGATGTGCATAATGAAGAGTACATTTTCTGCTTATAAAAGCAGCACAGTGAAGTGCCATTCATGTGCTTGCGAATACGTACATATATAAAATGTAAATACTCATATGTATGAAAGAAAAAAAAAAAACATAATAAAATGGGCTCCACCATGCAGGGCGGTAAATGTGGGAGTGACGGTATTAACAGTGAAAGTGGCAGTGAGCATAACCCACAATGCAACTGAGTGTAGAATTGAATAGACTGAGTGAAAAGAAGTATAATAAAAACAGTCTGGGTGACGAAGGAAAGGGGGGGCCAAATGCGCACATAAATGGAAAATCTTTAAGGTAAACATTCATAAATTTTTGCTTATGAGTTTTCAGAGGATTTACAAAATGGGAAAAAAATAAAAATAAAATAAAAATGAAAAATAGAAAATGGCTTTAAATAACATGACGATGGCATAGAAAAAATTCCAGCGCAAGACATAAATATGAAACGAAGCGTGCAAAATGTCAATTGAAGGAGAATGTGCATGCAAATGTGAGCATTTAAGACTTATGTATGTACATATAAACGTGCGTGTGCATACGCCGTAGAAATAGCGCACGGTGTTTACGTTACATAAAAATATTTTCGAAAAAAAAAATCTTAAACATCTTTTGTTTGACTTGACATAATTTCATAGTTTTTCATTTAACTTACTGATAAAATGCAATTAATTTTTCAACAGGTGGCAACTCTACATACAAATATTTTCGAAAAAAAAAAAAATTCTTAAACATCTTTTGTTTGACTTGACATCTTTTTGTAGTGCTTAATTTAACTATTTAATTATATTTAATTTGACTTTTAAGCAGATGGCTTTCCTAAACTTCATTCGCTTGGTACCCATATTGCCGTACGTCATTTAACTTATTAACAAAATTGAATCTAACTTTTAAAATAGGTGGCAATGCTCTTAAAAATGTTTTCGTAATAAAGACTTTTTAATCTCGTTCGTTTAGCATCCACATGGTATTGTGGAACTTATAGTTTTACATAGAATTTCACTTTTTCAGCCGGTGGCAACCCTACTCGAAAGATAAGTATGTTAGTTCAGGTAATAAGCTACACAAACTACAAAGTTGGTGGCAACCCTCGAAATAAATACTGCTTTCTTAAAACCTCTCTCGCCTGATACCCTTGTTAAAGTATTTTAATTAAATTATTAGCTAAATTCATTTTAAATTTCTAAACAGGGGGCAGCTCCCCTTAAAAATATCTTTGAAAGAAAGCTTCCTTCAAGCTCAGTCGTTTCACACCGACATTGTTGTAATATTGCATTTAACTTATGAATAAATTTATTTTAATTCTTGAAAAAAGTGGCAACTCTTTTCAAAAAATACCCTATATGTGGATCCAGGTTTTAGATTATTCGTGTGCCAAGTTTCATTGAAATACGTCCAGCCATTACAGCGTGGAAGAGCGATACTCAAACGCTCACTCACAAACTTGCGCATCTATGAAGAGGATCGGATTATTTTTGCATGCAAAGACCTAATCTAGCCATCACCTTAACTCTGAAAAGTAGGATTCCTAAGGAAGATTTTTCAGTTTTCCCCAATCAAGACCCTTTCTCATCCAATCATCTACTTTCTTAGTTCCCGAAATCCCACTATGTCCCGAGAGCCAGTCAAGATTGAATTTAGATTTCGAAAAATCTGAATGTTTCCAGAACGCTTATGAAGTTAGTCTTCACCGATCGCAGGGCCTTGATCGCAGGTTCATTGTCCACAACGAGATCAAATATTTATGGAGCTATGGCGATCACACTTATCAACTTCGTCGCCATGTTAACTACATATAGCTCAGCCTGAGATACGCTGCAGTAATCAAGCCACCTGCGGTGAATGCAGGAGCGTAGATGCTTTGAGCGGCCAGATATACTGAGAGCAAACCGATTTCGGCTCCGTTCAATAATTGGATGTCGTTTCTAGTGAAGGCCTCCCCAGTACTCCCTCGGCATCGCAAGTCTCAGGAAAAATACCAACTGAATCAGCAAAATGGTTCCGGGTTCGATTCTGTAACCCAGTTTTCCTATGTTTCTTGCTGCTAAGGGTTGAAAAGTGTCAGAACATTCTTTGACGAGTTAGGAGATGATCACCCTGCGGGACAGGGTAATGATGCCTGTCTGAAAATACAAGTATTGAGAATCCTTCAAAATTCTTTTGATAGCCTCCCTCCAAATCGACGATGGTCCAGGGTACGCTAAAAATGCTCCTTTCCATATATTTTAGGCAGTAACTCCTGTTTGTCCTGAAACTTCAAAACACAAGCTGAGGCAGTCACCGATCACAATGCTATCTGCGCAGAGTGTGAAGTCGATGCAGCATACAGCCGTGTAATCGAAGGTCCATCAGTATCACGATATCTTATGCAGATGGCAGACAGAGGTCCACTGTTCTCTGTATTTTTTGTTTAGCTAAAACTTTTGTAAAGTTCTGCCCTTTAAGGGTCGGTGTGGGCTATTTTGTGGCGTGGCAGCGGGACGATTTCACTTCAGCGCCGGGATCACGGATAACTTTGTGGCAATTTTCAGAACGTCTTCCTTAGGAGTGCAACTATCAAGGGCATGCTTACCGATTCTCTACTTCTCTTCGAGTTAAAACGGAAGAAGTCGGAATGTTGTCGGGAATCATCATGCTATCCGATGCAGAGTCTGAAGACAAATAATGCACCTGGGGAGGTGCCTAGAGTTTCCGCATCTCTTATGGAATTTAGATAACTAGAGGTCATCAGCCTTCTGATATTTTTTGTTTAACTTAATCTTCTTTAATGTGCTTAACCCCTCTGGCAGCTGAGACTAGGTGCATTGACAGACCTCCGTCGTGAAGGCTCGGTCTGGAAGTGTTTATTTTTTCAGCATGGCACATACAATGATTTTTTTTTATTCCCACAGATAAGTGGAAAAAGGCAGTAATTTCCATCCCACGCTAAGTTTAGTTGAAGCTAGATGTCGACCGCATCCTAGCACCTAATAAACTTACATCCATGCATTGGAGTAAGTTGTTCCGCCTAGGAGTCGTGGTGGTTTATGGAAGTTCAGCGTTAGTGGTTTAGTCCGAAATTCGAGAACATTACCCAGACGTGCCAAAAAAATTGTACTGTATTGTTGAGCATCTGCATAATATTGTTGTGGAATCTAAATATGTACTCTAAAGTTGGGCAAGCGCGTTTAAATACAAATACTTTGGTTCTAGACGTATGTACATATTTTTCTTCTCTTGAAATTATAAAAAAAAAAATTCTTCAGCATTTGATTATTATACATATAAATTTTACCACTGTTGATCGGGAATTACTGCCATAGCAGCACCGTGGCTGTCCTTTTGGCTGCTGCCACTTAACTTGCAGAGAACAACCTAGTTTTCTTAAAAACGCTTTAAAGTCAGTACACAAAATGAGGCTAACAAGCTAGGTAGATAAGCAGGCCAGAAAAGTTACGCCAGGGATATTCAAGTACGAATACATATGTAATGTATGTATGTATGTGTTAATCTGTGTGATTGTGTCATGTGTCTTTACGAGAGGAAATGACGCGCGCACACACGCACACACACTCAAATACAGGTGACAGGCAGCTGCTCAGTTTGTCGCTTTTTAGAGGGCAGTGCAACATGACACAGTTAACAACCGGTTTTAGGCCGACCAAAAGCGATTGCATGCGGTACACACATGCAAACATGAAGTTAGATAACTACAAGCATACCTTTTAGAAGTATTTGTACACGTACATATGCCGTGTAGAGATGCAGGCCACGTAGCTACATACATATGTACATATTAGAGGTTTACGCCGACAGGCTTTGCGGCGGCGGCGTGGTCAACTTCAAAAAGAATCGGCGGCGGCGGCGAGGCCG
This sequence comes from Rhagoletis pomonella, assembly GCF_013731165.1. Taxonomy (NCBI): domain Eukaryota; kingdom Metazoa; phylum Arthropoda; class Insecta; order Diptera; family Tephritidae; genus Rhagoletis; species Rhagoletis pomonella. The sequence goes on from NW_023461599.1 coordinate 16,079, forward strand.
GCGCGTCTGGAGACGCCGGCGCTACTGCTCATAAGGCAGATTCCAAAGAGCCATGAGGCTACTAATCTTATCATGTCATCTCGTCAGCGTTAGGCATTCGCCATGGCAATTCAGATTGTAATTGTATTTAATTCATTAATTGAATTAGTTTTAAATTTAAATTATCTTACTTTCTACTTGCATTAAAATCTTGAGTGTCTGCCGCTGATGGATGGGCGAACACACGAAATTTTGAAGTATATACATATGTACATCTCTATGTTCTCTACAAATCCGTATGTGCTATTTGAATTTAAAGAAATACAAAAATTTAAAAGGTCAAGTTATTGGGGTAATTTGTATCGCTGTCAATAAATTTTTGCAATAATCTTATCAACCGTTATGTTAAATTACGGAGTTGCTACAATTTTTTTGGGGGTTATGTATTGAAAACAAGGTTTGGTCTACTTTTTTCCAAAAGTTTAACCCATCAACTCCCATCAGAACGGGCGTTTTTACCCACTGTTTAAAAAATGGCTTATAGATGGTTAAAATTTCCACTAAAATATAAAGCGCCAAATTTTTCTTAGGAGAACCGAATGTAATGAAAAATAATAGTAATTTTTAGCAAAAAGGTGTAGAAGACATTGCGATGCGCGGGAGCAAAACCTTCCTGGGATTTGACCACCACTTAGAAATGCTAACGTAATTTTCACACAGCCACCTAGTACTTGTATACGTCTGCGGGACCCCAGAATAAAATAAGTTACGAATGCAAAAATTAGCAAAAAAAAAGAGTTTGCTTTTTATTAAAAGTGTGTTTATAATATTAACAAAAAATACACAGGAAAATCAACTTATCTTTGTTTTATCTCCAATAATTGAGGAGTTAGATGCAATAAGGGCGCTTCTGTTAAAACTGCTGAGATATAGGCGTTAAAGTTTTAGATGTGTTATAACTTTCTTGTTGTTGTAGTATATAAAAAAGTAGTATTGTTGTAGTATTGAAAAAAATTTTCTACTGCGGAAAAAAATTGTCAGATTACCAGTATTCGACCCTAATTTAACTGTAATAAACGATTTCGATTGAAAAACGTGTTACCTATGTTTTTTCTGAGTTACTCTTTTTTTGGAAATGTTCAGTGGCCCAAATTAAGCAAAAAAAACTCCTTTAAAAATGTAATTTTCATTTTCTAAAATAGTGTTTTTTTACGAGTAGTACAAAATTCCTTAGGCGCCGAACGCCGCCGCGCCGCCGCCGCGCCGATATTTTCGTAATTCGGCGGCGGCGCGTGAAAAATGACAAAAAACGGCGGCGGCGGCGGCGTGGCTCGGCGGCGTATACCTCTAGTACATATGTACCAGCAAGAGTGTTTTAGGCTGAAGTACTTTCAAGGTAGAAGTGGGCGCTCGCTTTCAAGAACATTCACATAAAATACTCGGGTGTTTATGCACCTACATATTTACATGCAAGTTTATATGTTAAGGTATGCTCGCAGGTATGCTATAACACACAAGAATACAGTTGGTGCTGCCGGCCATGTCACAAGCAAATTTTGTAGTAAACGTACATACATATATTTAGTATTGCATGTGTACCAGCCTATAAACGTTTGTAAGTTATTTGTATGTATGTTCAGCGTGTGGATTTGTAAAAACACTCGAGCACTAAATACTCAGCTTATTGCAATTGTTTTTATTTTTTTATTTTAATATTTTTACTGCCTTTTTGTTACAAGTGCACTAACACTCTCAACGCTTCGTATTTGGGGGGGGGGGCCCATACATAAATGATATATTACGTTTGTGCCACAAATGCCCATGCCGTATTATGTATTTACATGCATGAATAAATGTATGAATGTATGTATATGTGCTTATAAGTACCCTGCATTGAAATCCCAAGCTAGTCAGGAAATATACTAGTTAACAACTAGAATTTCCTGACTGAAACCGAACTAGTTCGAAAACGACTACACTTGTACCAAGTACAAAATGATTTATTCATGCCCAATTTTATTTGACTTCGGCAGTTTAATATAATAAAGTACACAAAATATTAAAAATTTTTGTTTGGGTTTATTGTAAACCATTAAAACGAGTACCAATTCAATTATACCAGAACTTTCAGATATTGATTAATAATCATAATGGTTATTAATTAAAGCACGTTTGTTTTTGGATAACAATTTAATGATTAATCACCGATATTATCACCTTTTTAATGATTAATAACAACAACAACAAAACAAAATTGTTTCGTATTTTATCTCAAAAACGTCGTAATTTTATAGATTTTTGGTGCTCATTTGAAGTGCATTTACAAAATTTTTCTAGCACGTCAAGTTTTTGCAAAAAATTGCAAATTTCAAAACTCTTTTTTAAAATAGAATTTGGACGCAGTTTTTCCGAAGAAAAAAAACACGTATTAATGAAAGTCTAATGCGTCTGATGGATTCTACCTCATATCGATGAGTTGATTAGAAATAAGTGAAAAATTAAAAAAAGAAGGAATAGCATGCACTTGTTTTCCCACAAATATGAAAAACTCAATCTATGAATTTATTTTGAAAATAAAGTGATTTCATGAACAAATCCACATTCCACGTTTTTTACAACGTTTTTTTTTTTTTAATGTTACACTCCTTTCTACTCTATCCATCGACATGAGTCCATCAGATGAATAGGATTTTCATATATACGCGGTGTTTTTTTCGCAAAACCAATTTTTTATTTTTTTTTGCAATATGACATTTTTGCCCTTTTTCGACACCTCAACAGCTTTTTTCTCAAAAACTGTACGTGCTTGAAAAACTTTATAAATTCACTTTAAATAAGCATGAAAAAAATCTCTAAGATGAGGTCGAAAGCATTTTCGAGATAAAATACCGCCAAATTTTGTTGAACCGTGTAATTAATTACTTAAAAAAGAAATTTGTTAATTAACTCATTAATTTTAATTGCATGATTATTTTCTTATTTTTGATTATTTTCAATTATTTTTGCCCTTTTGTATTTACATGATTAACACAATTATTTGTTTAATTTCAATTCTCAATCAACAAGCCAAACTATAAACAAAAATTAAGAATATTTAATAACTGCATGAGTTATTTATTTATCTTATTCTTATCCAAATCACAAATTTTAAGCGTTATTTATTATTTTTATGCAATTTTAAAAAGAAAGGACTGAAATGTTATGAAATTAATTTAATTTAATAAAAACTTTATTTTTTTATATAAGTTCAATCAAAAATTAACTAAAGTATTTATTTTATTTTTAGCCGAAATGTTTTCTTTTGCATACTATTTAATATTATTAGAAAAGATAAGATATAAAAATGCATTTAAATTTACGTTCCAAAGTTTGAAATATTTATGTGTTTTTTTTTTGTTTAATTAATACCTAAAAAATTTAAGACCAATTATTAGTAAATCTAAGACTGCTAAATAAAAAAGGTGTATTATATTAAATTGTACTTAATCAAAAGTTTTTTTTTTATTGTATATTTATGAATAATTTATATTTTTTTTACTCCCAAACTAGTTGTTTTGGTTCATAATTGGACTAGTATTTCTCTGTATATTTTGAACTAGTATGAGACTGGTATATTTCTGATCATAATCTGACAATTGCCATCTCGTAGGACATCCCCATGTTTCTTGCACGAAAAAAAGATAGTTGGCTGACTAGTTGGGCATGCGGTTCATACTAGTTGTGACGTAGTATACAATCATTACATTTGACTACAGGGTATGTGCCATACGCATACCTGTGCATTTATGGTTGGTCTAGCACTGTTCAGACTTTAATACAAATGGCCAACATTTGTTGATGCTAAATCTCAGTTTAAACAAATTTATTAAACGTGCCTTCTTTTTTAGCTTAACTGGTTTGCTTGTGGTTGTGGCGGTGGGTTTGTATGAGTAATTACGTAAGCTCTTGTGGACGCTAAAGTTTTTAGCAATTTGTTTAAGTAAGCAAAGCGATGTGACTTCCGAAAAATGAACATATTTAGAGTAAAAAAAATTTAAAATCTACAAAATTACATCTTAGTTGTTAAGGTTACTAACCATACAGAGCAATGAGCTTAATTCACAAGCCAGCGATTTAGATCGATCTGAACATATTCGCACTCTAGCGTTAAAGAATAATATGTAATGCATTTATCTTAGTTTACTTTAATTAAATAGAAATTTAGCATAGCAATTTCTAGAATTCCACTGCCGGATTTCAAACAAAGCGTATGTGAAGCTTGTGTGGCGCTAAAAATGTATCCAATGCAGCAAGAAACCGAAAAATACTTGGCGTGCAAAGTGGGAAGAGAAAAGAAGAAATTTCTTACAGCTTTCAAAAACGAATTTAATTGATCGATGGCGTTATAAATGCGGTGACCATTCGTACCGCTTTTGGCGATACGGTACCGATTTTGAGGGAAATGTTCCACTAAATATTTTTTAAAATTTAAGACGTATAAGTGTCCCGATTTTTCATATTTTTACCGATTAAGTCCCGATTTTTAGTGTTTTCTTTATTAACTTAATATAGTCTCCATCACAAAAAAAAATTAAATTAATACATTTTTTTTCATCTAATACCCAAAGTCGATGCTACTATAGTCGAAGATATCACATAAATTATGGTCCCGATTGGAGTCGGTTAAGGCGTGTAGCATCGACGTAGGGGTTGAGGCTCAGGAAATCTGGTGTAAAAATTTGCTCCCTAAATTTAAGGATGACCCTTATATGCATGCATATATGTTTTGATTCGATGCTTTCGAAATGTCCCGATTTTTGTCCACAGAAATCTGGTCACCGTAATTATAAATGTCAAATTTTTTTTTATTTTAAATATTTAAACCCCTCAGCCAAGCCTTAATTTTAGTTCAACTTATGTTTCTATCGCCACTCAATCTACAGCCACTTAAATAAATCGTTTCTCTAACCCCCAAAAAGCAAAGAGTTAATTTCTTGAAATGAAAGTAGCTTGAAACGCTTGATATAAAATCTTGAAAATCACATAAAAAATGCCTCACACACAATATAAATGAAACAAACGTTAGGGTGACAGCAACCGTTTCGCAAAGTCAATGAACATTTTTACAAACTCATGTACAAAAATTTAAAAAAAAAAAAGTGAAAAGTTAGCCGCACATACACACTTATACTCGGACTTACATACATATTTAAGTATATATGTAGGTAGTTAGGATAAATATACGGAAAAAAAGTTACCGAGCAAAATTAAATGACGACGTTGTCGTTATCGGAAGACAAGAATCTGAAGTGTGTATGAAATGCGAAATAAAGAAAAAAGTCAACTTTAACAACAACACTCCTTTGGGTGTCTTTAAAAGTACAGCAAAGGCGACAAAGATGTGAAAAACGTAAGCTAAGACATCGTGCGCACGAAGGCGGAGATCTAAATTGATGATCTGAAGTGTGTAGCTGGAAGCGTGCTCGAAGCAAAAGAAACACACACATGTATCTACGAGTTGTCATAAGCGGAGATAAGTTTTAATAGAAGTCGAATGGTAAAGTTGTTGTGGCTTGCCTGGACTGTGACGAACGAGGACGTTTGGGGGTTGCCAAGGCAGTTAAACAATATGTCCCTGAAGCGCCCACATACTTAACTTTATGAAAAAAGTAAATAATAATAAAAAGAAAAAAAACCTTCCACAAAGTGTTACGAAAACACGGAAATAAAGCGGCTAAGATGATAAAACGGAGCAAGTGCGGCCATGACAAGATATAGTAAAGTAAACAAGCAGTAGTGTGTTTTTTGCCTCGGTCAGACATAAACGGAAAAATCAACAATATGAAACAGAAAACGACAATCATATAAGAGGCAGGCAGTTTTAAGAATACAATCTTAATTTTATGGCGCAAAAAAAATGAGCGGAAAAAAATATGAGAAATGGGCTAGTGGAAACGTATGTATAACTACGAACATAACATGTACATATGTACGCTCGCGAGCAGTGGCGGATTTAAGAAAAAAAAAAACGGCCCGGTCAGCAATTTATTCGGGGCCCAGTTTTGTAGGAAAACCATTTTTATTGAAGACAGAAAGGAGTTGTGTATGCAACTTTAAATCCGCGTCATGCGATTTTGTTAAGAAAATATTTCCATTGCGGAATCTAAACTCACTGAGTTTGTCACAGAATATAAAGGATAAAGAAATTATTGAGTGTGTTTTCAGCCAAATAAGAACGGTCATGCAAACCAACATATCTGCTATGAAGATGCCCCAAACCCAACCCGGTTCGTTGAATTACCTGAAAGTACATGCTAGAGATACTGAAGTCTTTTATCGGGCATACGAAGCTCGGCCATCATTCAGGGACATGTTTAAAGCACATTAATCATCGCAAATTGTCGCAAGCTCAAAAGTTGTACCACTTTAGGCAGGCAACTCGGGGAAAAGCTGCCGTCCTTATTAAAAATGACGCCCTAAATGACCTCAATTTTGCACTTGGTCGGAACGCATTAAAATCCCGCTAAGAAAATCGTGGAATTGTCGTTGATAATCAAGTTAAAACTTTTTTTAACATTCATCCCACACGAGCGGAAAGCAGCGAAAAGATGCAACAAATTCAAAATAACCATTAATAACTGCTTCGCTATTTTAAAAGCAAACGGAGTTTTCACGTTGCTGGTGAGAGCACTGGGGCCCTTCTGCTGGGGGCGACCAGTCAGCATTACCGTTAAATCCGCCACTGCTCGTGAGTATGAGTAAATGCGCCAAAGTGAAATGAATTTATCTTAAAGAAAATAGCGAATAAGCGACAGAATAGAAGTGACAGCGCGCCCAGCAGGCTTGTTGTTCAGGCAAGTCTAACCGGCAGGGTCTAAATGGCAGTCAGCAGGCGAGTTGACAAGGCATCAACCGAAGAGGTGACAATGCAAACATAGATGAACAAATATACATATGTACACTTACATACCATCGTTTAAAGTACAAAACCGCGTATCAACAAAATACAAAACCGCGTAAATATGTGAGGTTGCATAAATTATTTTCTAGAGAGTAAAACACTCATATTTCAAAATGGTTCTCTTTTTTATAAAGCAATCGCATTTCTGGCTATAGTATATTTCAGAACGAATGGATAAGGATTGAACCAAGAGCTTGTGTGAGCAAATCCAATTTTTGGCAGTAAATGTCAGTTACGCGGTTTTGTACATTAAACGACGATATGTATATGTATGTGTGTATGTCGAAGCGTGTGTGCGTTTATATTTAGCCAGACGTGGAGACTGAGGGAAAGCAGATACATTTGTATCTGTGGAAGTTTTGAAAGAACAACATAAGTCGAGATAAGAACAATTTCCAGGTTTATTATCACTTGGTCGCTACTTTCGATCTTATTCGCTTGGTGGCTTCATTATTAGTTTAAGAGTAATGAAAAATCAACCTTACTTAGATTTTTTATTTTTTTTTTATATTTCGACGGCTGAGTGGAAGATCAACCAATCTCGGGAGTCGGCTCAACCTATCTAAGGCAAACTAGGGCAACACATTTTTACCAAGTTTGCTTTTGATGAAGCAAGGCGAGATATGAAAAATGCTTTTAAAAATATTTTGCAATCAAATTTCGCCGAAACAACACGTGTTATCTGCAATGAAGAGCATTTACGGAGTTTGAAATTTATAAATACTTATGCTGGATTTCCACTAGGCATTAAATGGCAAAAATTGTAGTGACAGTGTTGGGCAGTAAAAACATTCGTGTAATTACGGTAGAAAATAGTCATTAATTTCCAATTTTCAATTGTTTGTCATTTCAATGACAAAGGAGATAAAAAGTATTCCAAAGACCTACAGAGGGATAGCATTTATGAACTGTATAGCTAAAGCGTTTATGGGCGTGTTAAGCACGGGGTTATACATATGTGTGGTTGGAAAGTAATAAGGTTTTAAATGAATTTCGAACGGGGCGTTCGGAGCAATTACTCAACCGTGGATAATATATACAACGTTGCGGCAAGCAAGTACAATTAAAATTTAATGAGCACAAAAAGGTGTACGCGTTGTTCGTTGATATCAGGGCGGCGTTTGATAAGGTGACGCGCATGTCTCTGATTTACAAATTATATTCGGTCTGATTGTCTACCAAAGTGTTAGGATTTATTGAAAAACTGTACGAGAATACAAGAGCTGCAGTGTATGTATGGGGCAAGCTATTCGATGATTTTGAAACGCGCTCAGGAGTAAAGCAAATTCTTCTCTTCTATCTCCGCTGCTTTTGCCTTAAGGGCTAACTATAATATGAATAAGCTGCCGTAACTGACTGTCAGAAAAAGAACGAAAAGTCTGTCAAATGCATAAGCAACGTAGTGTAGACTTTTAGGTGGCTATATTTTACTTACATGTGTTCAGTGTTGCCACATTTATTAGATTTAACAATAGCCACTATCAAGCAGTTTGTTGTAGATCACACAATTATAGTAACCTAGAAACGCCGAAGAACTGTTCACCTTGCGAAACTTTCAGGATAACCTGGTGTTTCTGTAAAAAGAAACGCTTACGGCACACTTCCTAATGTAGAACCAGAACTTCTTTTG